>NC_141158.1:53245909-53551136 GCF_053477565.2 Lygodium microphyllum | reverse complement strand
CATCAAATTGACTACATGTGCAATGAGCAGCCACAACTAAGCGTGGAAGTGCTTCATGAAGTGTATTTGCAACAAAGACTCTTGCATAACCACCAATGATACGAGTCTCAAAAGCATCAACAATTACATCATAGGTTTCTTTTCCTTCTCCGACTTTAATCATGAATGAAGTCCCGCACTGATCATGGTCTAAAGACTTGTATCCATCAAACCCAATAAGCATATCGTCTTTAGGGTTCCACCTACAATAAAAACAAAAAAGTCATAAAATTTAAAAAGTTGATCGAGTATATTTTTTACAAGCCCAATAAAAAAATTTACAGTATGTTTACCTTAATCTCTTCTTTATGGTGGTCTCATCTCCCACTAAAATAAAGGGAATCTTTCTTGCAATACCATGTTTTACTTTCTCCTTCCGATATATTTCAGCAATGGCATAAAAAATGTATCCATGTATACTAGGTATGAAGTGGGTGGCTTGCCTATGGGCTCTCTTTGTCGTTGAGAGTGAAGGGCCATTGAGGTTAGTAGTGAGGAAATCATGCAACCTTGGTCCACCCCACATCTTTGCAACCCTGCAATCAGGATAGGCTGCGGGATGATTCCGTGCAAATGCACAAGAGTTTAAGGGTTTTTAGACATCACTATTGTAAGTGAGGCTATGGTTGTACCTTTAGAAAGATAATTATGCCTCTAGCAAAGGGAAAAATTGTGTTTGTATTTGGATTGTAGGAATGGACATCATGTAGTCTTGGCAGTTTTAAAAATATTTCAGCCATGTGTAGGGTTGAAAAGAAATATGTAGAATGGGCTGAAAAAGAGCTGAAGACATATGGTTTGATGGCTATAAATGAAGGTATTTCAAGGTTGGTTGATGTTGACACAGTGGCTGAAATTTCTATAGCAATTAATGCTAAAAACATGGCAGAAAAAGAGGTTATTATGTTGACACTTTAGAGATGTATGAAGTCATTCAAGAGTTTGCTGAGAATGAATGTTATGGGCTGCAAAACATGGCTAAAGCAAGGGTGGATACAAAGAATAAAATAGCTGCAAAGAATGTTAAGCATGTGGATTTGCCTTTACCACCTGAAAGTGATGGGTTGGCTAAAAAAGTGTCTAAACAACCTAGTTTGCAGGATCCACATGGAGTAGGACATAAATTTACAACTGAAACTTTACAAAAGCTAAAAATTGGTGATACAAGGTTTCTTTTGCCTGCAGAAAGAGCTTGTTTTTTGCAGATGTTGGCAAGGCATGGGAAAGCCTTTGCACTTTAGCCAGATGAAATTGGATGTGTTGATCCATCGACCATAGTTGCACCTATGGTGATCTTTACAGTACCTCATATGCCATGGAATTTAAAGCCTATTCCAGTACCTCATGCATATTTGTCTAAGCTGCTGGAGCTTTTGAATGAGAAGATTAGGATGCAAATTTTGGAGCCCTTTTCAGCTCCATATTCGAATCGGTGGTTTACTACTCCAAAGAAGAATGGTTCTTTGAGGTTTATACAGGATTTACAACCAATTAATAAGGTCACCATAAGGAATGCTGGATCAAGCTCGATAGTAGATGAATTTGCAAAAGCATTTTCAAGCAAGGCAATTTACTCTATGGGAGATTTATATTCAGGACATGATTACTTCGAGCTTGCATTAGAAAGCCATGATATCACTACCATGAAGATACCACTTGGATTGGTTAGGATGCATATGCTTCCACAAGGAGCAACCAATTCAATGGCTCATATGATGAATGCTATGCATAAAGTTTTGAGGGAGTATATTCCTCAGTTGACCTTACCCTTTCTTGATGATGTGCCAATCAAAGGATGTGATATCTATGAGAAGAATGAAGAGTTGAATGAGCATGGATGTAGAAGATTTGTGGCTGATCATATTGCTAATTGTGACAGTATTTTTGGGTCGTCTTGAAGAAGTGCATTTGACTCTGTCAGGAGAAAAGTCAGTCATTGGAGTGGAGGAAGTATTAGTTGTTGGGAACATGTATAGACCATATGGAAGAAATCCCTCACTAGTAAAGATTGATGCCATAAGTAGGATGTGGGAGACATATTTGAATGTATCTGAGGTAACAAGATTTGTGGGCGCATGTGTCTTTTACTTGATATGGATTCTGCATTTTGCTCATGTGGTTGAAAGTTTATATCAATTCTTGAGAAAATGGCAAAAGTTTTGATGGGGTAAACGGCATATGAAGGTAGTTCGAAAGTTAAAGAGCTTATTGATTTTAGCCCCAACACTAAAGAGAGCAAAATTATGAGAATGGGCAGCCTATTATTCTGACTGTGAATACAAGTCCAATTGTGTTGGTTGGGCAATGGGACAGGATGATGCTGGATGAGAATAGGTATGCCATTTGATTTGGAGCAAAGGTCCTCAATGAATTGCAACGGTGGTATTCTCAAGTCAAAAGAGAGCTTTGGGCTATAGTGATGACAGCCCTTAAGTGTGATAGGGAGTATTTTATGGGAGCTCATGTAGTGGTAGAGATTGATTGTCTACCTCTATTGGGCATGATAGTAAATTGCTCAACTCCCAATATTCTCATGTTATGGTGGATTGCATACATAAAGTCACTTAACGCTGATTTTCAGCATATTGTAGGTAGAGAAAACCTCGTGACTGACATGTTTTCACGAGCAAGGTTTGAAGATGAAGAGGACAATGTGATAGGTGCTAGAAATGGCTTTATGATAGTAGGGAATGAGTATGCAACTGTTGTTACTACATGTACAGATCTGAAAACGAGTACAGTTATCATTAATGCAGGTACAACTGTCATAATAACAAATACAATAGGTACAACTGTTATAATAGGGATTTCATCTGTAAAAAATGAGCTTACAACCATGGAGAAGAGATTGGCAATAGAGAAAAAGCATCATCACTGTTATGCTTTAGTGAGAACACAATTTTTGGAAGAGTTATATGAGAGTAATTGATTGAAAATAGGCCAATATCTTAGCCTCATGACAAAGAAGATTGAGTGGTCTGAAGTTGAATTCAAAAGGATTAAAGAAAAGATTAAGGGTTTTTCTTAAAATACATATACTTATGGAAGCATGCAAAGAAAAAGAGAGGAGCTCTAGTATGTGTATTGGGAGGATAGGGCTTCTCAATAACAAGTGATGCATGAATTTCATGAAAGCTTATGGGCTAGACATAGAAGAGTTTGGGGCACATTTTCCAATATCAAAGAGAAGTATTGGTGATAAAACATGTATAAAGATGTGGAGCATTATGTGGAATCATGCAATGTTTGTCAGATGTATTCCACAAGAAAGCATAGAAATGGGTTGCAACCGACTTATCCATTGTCTATGCATACAAATGGGTAGTTGATCTATTTACCATGCCTAAAGGTTTATGGAATATGAGATATCTCGTGCTTGCACGAGAAGACTTGACAAATCAAGTGGAGCGTCAAGATCTTAGTACAAAGACTACTTAAGCAGTTTGCAGGTTCCTATTGGAAGAAGTCTTTTGCAGATATGGTTGTGTTGGTAAAGTGGTTGCACATAGAGGAGAATTGGATGCAGATGAGGCTTCTGACTTCTTTTCATGATTGGGTATCATGATGGCTTTAACTTTAGCCTACAATCCTAAAGAAAATGATAAAAGTGAAAGAGGTCATCAACCTATCATTAAGGCATTAGCAAAGTTATGCAAGGGCAAGATGAAAGAGTGGCCAAGAATGTTACCCTTTGCTTTATGGGCTGATAGGACCACTCATAGTGCAGTTACAGGGTGTATGCCTGCTGAATTAATGTATGGACAATAGCCAATCATGCATATTGAGGAGACTATTGCTACTTGGAGTGTTCTACCATGGGAAGAGGGTTTGAATAAAGAAGAGTTGCTGGTCCTACGTATTAGATAGTTAGAAAGAAGGCCTAAAGACATTGAGACAGCCATGAAAAAGTTGAAGATTACAAGGATCAAGAACAAGAAGAGGTTTGACAAGCGACACAGACTTTGACCACGAGCTATACAAGAAGTGGTGGTTCATTGGTCCATATGTGGTAAGGTTTGTTTTTGACAATGCTACCTATGCATTAAATGAGATGGATGGGACAACTCTAAGGATTCTAGTGGTGGTTGGAACACGTATCAATCTCTTTAGTTGTAGGGAATCTTCAACATATGAGTTAAAGGACTTGGATACTAAGCATGCATGAACATGAGAATATGGAAGAAGAAGAGTCTACGTAGAAGATGAAGACATTGACATGGAAGAGGATACTTCTTCTAACACTGTAGATCCATAAAACTTTGGCACATGCCGAAGGATGTGCACATTAAGAGAGGGGATGGATGTCGTGTCACTATGTGGACATAGTGTGAAAAACTCTAGATTGCATTGTCATTCAGCTTTCTTATTGATCCAGAGAGTCAATGTCATATTAGTCATTAGTGTCAGTGTCCATAGTGTGGATGGTTTAAAAATACTAGATTTTTGGACAAGTTTAGCCTATTTTTTATATTTTGGATATATTTTTTGTAAATATCCAAAAGCTGTAGATAACTTCTAGAATAGGATGACATGTATAAAATTTTAAAAAAATAAGTGACTTTTAGCCATTTTTGGGAGATTTTATGCAAAAAGAAAGATTGGCGAAATCACGCGACACGTGATCGTAGTTCATAGGCAACAAACAACACTCCGAATTAGGAGAAGGAGTGATCTAAGAGAATTCTGACTAAGTGTTCTAGTATTTTACCCCCCTTTTGGAGCCAATGAAAGCATCAGATTGGCGGTCTGGGTAGTAGAGAAAAAGCTACTATTTGATGCATGTTTTTGGTCTACAAGGGATTTATCTTCTCAGGATGCATAAATAAATTAACAGGCTTCACCTCTATGAGCATTCTTCTACATCTTCTATTTCTTTAAACCCCAAATGCTTCAATATTGGTAGCTCGATGATTCAAGATGTGAGCTCAAGCAACCTCCTCAAGCCTCCTCCTTTGAGCTCCATCCTCTATACCCACACTTGAGACAAGAGAAGAGAAGAGAAATAAAGGAGATGATGGAGAGCTTCTCCACCACGGTCCCTCACCCTCACTCACTCACTCCCTCACACTCTCACACTACCTCTCTCAAAAAGCACACACAAGAAAGCAAGAAGGAGAGAAAAAGAGAGGAAGAAGATACCATTTTAGCCACACACCAAAGAATGAGCTTCTTATTCACTTTTTGAGTTTATATACAAGCCATAAATACCTTGGGCACCCATCCCCTTTTTTTTACATGACCGGGCATCTTGCCAAGGTCCTCTTTCCCTATTCCCTTTTAGTTGCATTATCCCTTCATCTAGGCCTATTTAGATTTTACAATTTGCATAGGAGGGAGCAAGGCACTCTTTTATAAAATTTTAGTGGTGCCTTTGCATTTTAAGATGCGCCTTTATCTTTGACTTGCTCTTTGATATCACCCTTGCGATTTGGTTTTTCTTCTCTCGTTCCTTTGTCTAGTTGCCTTTTCTCACATTATTCCATATTTTTGATTTTTTTTTTCCTATCTTGCATCGGGGTTAATAGTAGACCATGAAGTCACCCAACAAAATGAAATCCTTTGGCTCAAACATTTACTAGGTGCCTCTATATTAAGACAAAGAAAAAAATATAAGAATAAATGATATTATAGCATAGTTATATGAGCTTGCTTGAAGTAGAGCTTGATAATTTTAGAACCACCATTTATGAGTGTATCCTCAAGGCAAGATCATAGGAACTCTAAGTATTGACTCAAAGTATTAGCATAATCTTAAGAAAGGAGTTAAGTTGTGAAATGTATCTTACAAAAGCATGATTGGATTGCTTGATAAAGGGTTATGAGATGCAAAAAAAGGTTTTCTATTCCAATCCCATCAAGGTTATGACCTACTAACATAGTAAGAATTTAGGAGGGACCTAGGTCATATCATAAGAAACTGAGTGTATATAATAAGTGTTAAATTGTCAAGGCCTAAAATGAGCCTGCTGACACTGGCTCTCTAAGCACTAGCCAGGCCATTGACATACACTAGACAATCCCTCACGGCCTCATGGCCAGGAGAGTCTAAGGTGCACACTTTGCCCTAACCTCTAATCTAGATTTTGTGTTTGTAATATGACACACTCCAATGGTACCCTTTCCTACTCCTCAGAGGGAGATCCCATAACATATAGGTATAATACCTCGTAGCACACACATAGGGAGGCACCTCTCGACTGACCGTCATGGCCCCACTGGAACTCTCCTACATCAAGGGGATTGGCCCCAAGACGTGCTATCTTAACACATAAAACATATGCACGTTCTCCGCTCTTTCATATCATGGACGATCCAGGAAATTTGATTTCCTTACCAAGCTTGCCCCAAGAGATCATTTGTCTAACTTACAGCAAGGGCTTCCTCATGCTCTCAGCGTTGGTCAATGTTTGGCATACAGGTGCTATGCAACCAGGATTTGATATCATGCTATGCTTAATGCAAATGTGGATGCCTATTGTGCACAAATATTTTTTTTCTAAAAATCAGCAAAGTGGAGTGTAAAATCAGCCCTTTTATGATTTTCAATCTATGCGTTGTTGCTGCGTTGCTAGAGACTAGCACGGAACTTAATCGTGTTACTAGTCTCTTTAACTTAAGTAATCAATCGTCCTATATGGCATGCACAAACAAAAGATTAGAGTTTGTATCATTTTCAACACTTGAACGCTTCCACAAACCCTCTTTCCCCTTACCATTTATGTGTTGCATCGTTGCATATGTGTAGGGTTTTGTTTTTTTATCATTTTTAATGTATAAAGCAATAAAAATGCACTGTAACATAAAGAAAAGGGCTAAACTTAGGCTATACCTTATGCTTCAACCTTGCCACACATACACACACATTAACCATATTTTTTTCGTATTTTTCTATCTCAAAAAACCTAATTTTCTCCATTTTTTGCTATTTTGCTATTTATTTGCTCAAAATTTATGGAAATTCAACATTGTCAATTTCTAATAAGCAAAACTACTCAGCTCCACTTCCATACCAATTTTTGTTTAATACGAACTCAAAACACCCAATGAAACCCCAAATTTCATCATTTTTTCATGAAAATCGCAATTTGCGGGTTTTGCAAGAAATTTATATGTCATTAGAATTTCTAATTTTCATTATGATTTCAGAGAATATGCAGCATGAGAAACCAAGAACAAACATTATCAAGCATTTTACTATAGCGTTTGTTTTAAAACGAAGAGAATGCATACCTACGCATAAAAACCCCATGATTTGGACCGTAAGCCATGCTCCTGAGGCCGTTGACACTTCTCTTTTGCCATTGATGCACTCCCTTGCTCCGATCTACAATCTCTACCACTCTATCAGCATCATTACATCCAAATTCATCATCAAACCCCACCCCTCTTCTCTCTTGAATTCATACGCATGAACAAGCATTAAGAGGAGAGAGGAGAGAGAAATATTAGATTTCATTCTCTTTGCATAGTACATCACTCTCTGATTTGATTTTGGCGATGGAGAGCGAAGATCAGATGCATCTCAGGGCCATCTCCATGTCTCATATCTCTCCCAATTGAGAAATGCCAATTTCTCCTAAGAAACCGCTACGCAAAAAAATGCCCCCCCCCTCCCTGCCTTCGTGACATTTCATTTATTGTTGATTAGCACTTTGCTAATAAAGCTTTGAGCTTAAATTTTGTATTTTAAAAAAACTACTTCATGACTTCATGTTCACACTGCTTGTAAGTGGACATTTTGATTTTGAGGGCTGAAACGAACTCGGAATTGAAATCCGTCTGGCCAGACGACTTTGTGGCATTGAACTCCATCATCTTGGCCTTCCCCTTGCACTTTCTGACTCTCAGATCCAGTAGCTGATTTATAACGCCAAACCTTACGGGGATGAAATGGGGGGTCAAACGACCTCCGATCGACAAACCGAGACTTGCATTGGATTCCTGACGTCGAAATGCATCTAGAAAAACTCCAACTCTAGCCATCCACCAACATTTGATTTTTCATGAAAATTGGCTATTTGACATGTCCCGACCATGTTTTCGCTTCAAAACAGGCTTAAACCGCTTCCAAATCAACTCAAAGTCAACTCCTAAAATGCAACTCTCATTGGCGACCACGGGATAGAATGACTCAGCCCGTCAAACCCACAAACAGATCTGCACAAACGACAATCATAGAGAGCATCAAACTGATACACAAAACACATAAGCTCTTACCCTACCCCCTGACAATACCAAAGCATGAAGTCCACAAGGAGTAGGCCCAGCATAACGTGATGAAAGACCAGAGCTAGTTGCTAATCCACTACTCCAACACGACCAAATTGCAAAGAACTATCCAAGAGGTTGCTCTAAGTGGTGGTTTGAACTACCTTCCTAACTAAGGGCAACTGAACCAAGAGTTCTTACTAGGCAAGGACTCCTATAGCTTGCGCAATAGATATGTTTTTTTCATCACATTCGACTTACCATATGCAAGCATGTAAAAAGGAGGGAGATGAGCATAGTGACCCAAGGATAATAGGGCATTGGTCTTAGGTCCTAACTTGGCACCCAAGAACCTACCAAATCCTCACAAGGCAACACTAAATTTTTCTTTTATCTTCTAATCACTTTTATTTTCACTCCAATTTTCTAATTCATTCTTTGTCTAGCTAGATGTTACCCCAAGGAAGACAAGGCATCTGGTTGACTTGTCCCTAGGAACCTACCAGACCTTCGCAAGGTGATGATCAATTGTTTCTAAGATATATGTATATAGATATATGTATGTATGTATATATATATATATATATATATGTATATATATATATATATGTATATATATATATATATATGTGTATATATATGTATATATATGTATATATATATATATATATATATATATGTATATATATATATATATGTATATATATATATATATATATATATATATTCCTTTCTTTTTTTTATAGGGATTATAACCCCTTTTTGCACACCTCTGTATTTTTTATCTTTCATATAGATTCAAAATTTTCTTCTTTTCATTTAAGCAAGCTTCTCTAACAGCCTCACAACTAGCAAACCGCCTAAAACAGCCGCCTAACAGACTCTGGCAAAACATGGTCACTAGGATTCTCTTCTAAAACATGTCTTTAATGCTTGACAATGTTCTAACAGGAGGCAACAACTAGTCAAACCTCCCCCAGATATACCTAACCTAACCCTTGGGACTTCATGCCTTGGTCGTTGGTCCCCAATAATGCTTTTGGCTTTTGTGTTTGCTTTTGCCCAAATAAAGAGTAAAGCGTTTGGGCATCCCAAATGTTGAAATGTGCCCAAGTACAATGTCAACTAATGAAATATTAAACCGAGTGTCTATGCGCATACAAAATAATAAATGTTTATCAAGTGCTTTAATAAATAAGTGCACCTAAATAAATATTGGCGACATGCCTTTAGTGATAAGGTGCGCGCCCATAAAAATAGTAATTATTCTAGGTATTTTGAATTCACGCCTTTTTTGGTACTTCCCAACACCACCACTGCCTGCTCTACACATCAACTGAAGCATTCACAATTGTCAGAAAATAATAAGATGAAACCCACAAAAGTGAATACCTAGCAGTCTTCAACTACAAAATAATAAAATAGGTTGAAACTCTATCCTAACCTTAATTTAATTTGAGTGCACTCTAAACTCATAAATATCCATTAATTTAATATGCATTTTGTGGAATCACCCATGTGCACATTAAATTAATCTGACACCCGAAAAGGACAGGCGTCCCTGTCAACTTCTCAAACAAGGAATGCACCTTGTGTATGAGCCCCGGCAAATAAATATAGTTTTACGGAATCTACCAAAAAACCTCACGAAATCAACCGTGGAATATGCCTCCTGGGATCACGCATCTCACCATTGCTTCCCTCTCACACTCATCTTTGCATCCTACCATTACAACAAAAAATATTCTTAGTGATAAAACCGTCAAGCTTTAGCACTTGCTCAGATCTCATATGGCATGTGTTGGACTTGCAAGACATGGAAACTTAATCACACATTGGAATCCCAACTAGACCTTTGTTTGTCCTTTGTCAACATCTATGAGTTGCCACTCAACCAATCTTCCATGGGTATCCACATCACCCACTTGGATGGCCATGATACTACATGGATAATGGATAGTGGAGCCACACACTATGTTATTTCTTGAGAGATATTTATCTCCCATGAGCCCATGGCAAATAGTATTTGATGCAAGAATAACTATTTGTCTAAGTTTTAGGGCATTGATGAAGTCAAGTTTGATACTAACCAAGGCCCAAATCTCGCTACATTGAATTATGCACAATGCATACATGACCTTGGGGGGTGAATCTACCCTTTTTCCATTAGCTTTGCCTCATGGGAAGGGTTGTCTTCTTCATTGCAACTACAGCTAGAGGTTATTGATTACAAGACTAGTCTAATGATAAATCAAGATGAAGTACAACCTAAATGTAAAATGCTGAATGAATATGAGAATAGGATATAAAAGGGGCCTCAAACCTTCTTGTCTCAAGGATTGCAAACAAGGTGAATTAAGTGAGGTCAAAGACATCAAGAACAATAGAGTATTTTACTTAAGATGGATCCCAAAATCTAGTAGCAATAGTCTAGCAAGGTTGATGATGTGGAAGGTAGTAGAGAGAGCCAAATGCACTTCTCCAGGGTGAACATGATTTTGAGGATGATGAGACTAGCAAAACATGGATGGGAATTGAAATGCAATAGTCCCCCGTGTAGATATGATGCAACAATTCATGGGTAATGACATTAGCAAGGCAACTTGAAATGTAATTAAATAGGTATAGAAAATGCATACCAGTTGGTCATGGATAATATATTTAGCAAGATGATTACTTAAGTTGGATGAAAATAGGTTGGGGGCAATTGTCGATGTTCCTCCTCCATTAGTGTCAATGTCCACATTTCAGGGTAGAAACAATTGATGATAGTGATGGGCTAAGCACAAGGTGTTAGTAGCTCTAGATGGGGTATGGGCAATAATGTGAGGATATGTGATTGAAGGGTGAAGATGGCATTGATAAATCATCAAGGTAGGATAGACATATGTCTACAATTGAATCTATTTATAGAAGATATTGATGCATTTGTCCTACTTTTTAATAATAAAGCCATTTGTTTTTGGTAATCAATATTAATTACTTTTTGGGGCTATAGAGATTAAGGCACTATAATTTTTAATTAGTACTAACCCTACTTTTAGTGGCTTAACATGCGCTCTCAGGCCCAAAAGTCGCAAGACGAAGAGAGAGTCACTTCTCTTCAAAGGCCCCACCCTATAGAAACCAAGGCATTGGACCAAGGATTTCTCAATGGGTTGTCCAAGGATGTCTTGATGGGCTATCCAAGGGCCTACCTTGATAGTAGAGGAATTGGACATCTTCTTTCAAGTAGCCTAATTTAATGGTTCTTACATTTTATATTTTCTTTCCTTTCATGGTAATATATGAAAAAAAAGATGTTAAGAGTTTATCCTCCATAAAAAAAGGTGTTGTAAAGCAAGGATGTAGCTCTTGAAGATAAAAGCAAAGAGGTAGATGAGGATAAGATGTGGTGGTAATTGTCATGATGTGATTGCCATAGTGAGACTACCAATGGTCAATTATTAGAAATATGGTGGATCCAAATTGACCACTCTTTGACAAGGTAAAAGGAAAATACATACACAATGCAAGGAGTTTTCACATTGGATTTATAATAGAGCAAATAAGTACCTTGTAAAGCATAGATTTAGTGTAGAGTTAGGGTGGATTATAAAAAAGGTTGAGAATATAATGGTCACCTAATCTTTTTGCCATTAATCAATTTTCCTCTTGAGGACTACTATTCTTGAACCTCCCACATAGCTATAGAGGCTGCGAGCTCACGCTCAACCGCCAAGACCCACGGATCGCTTATTGTTCAAGTGTTTCAAGGAAACACCTATGGCTATCTCTCACCTGGCCAACACACCTTTGATCCTATCAGGGTGTAGTGAGCTTACCTTGATGCCCGAATGAGTCGCCGCCTCCCTCAAGCACACCAATAGCTCCATGGTTCGATATGTGAGCTAAAGCATCCTCAAGCCTGCACCTCCAAGCTCCATCCTCCATAGCTACGTGCAAGACAAGAGAAGGGAAAAGAAGAGAAGAAGAGAGGAGATGATGGAGAGATTCACCTCCAAGATCCCTCACCCTCACACACTCACTCCCTCACACTCTCACACTCTTTCTCTCAAGCACACATAAGCAAGTAAGAACGAGAAGGAAAGAAGAGAAGAAGATGGGTCCACTTTGCCACACACCAAAGAATGAGCTTCTCTATTCACTTTTTGGCTTTTATACATTCCCTAAATCCCTTGGACACCCATCACCTTTTTTACATAACCGGCCATTGTGGCAAGGTCCTCTTTTTCCATTCCCTTCTATTTGCCCTATCTCTTTACCTATGCCCATCTACCTTTTACAATCTGCATAGGAGGGAGCCTAGCTCTCTTTTACAAAAGTCTTAGGGGCCCCGCCTTGCATTTAAAAATGCACCTTTGTCTCTGGCTTGATTTTTGAGGCCTCCCTTGTGCTTTTGGCTATTCTCCATCCTACTTCTTCCTCCATTGCATCTGCATTCTTGACTTCTTTTTTCTTCGTCTCGAAGTGGGGTTAACATTTTCCCCTCCTAAATGAGTGCTAGTCCCATGACACTTGTGGGTCATCATTGATAAGGGCTTGGTTCTTTGAAGGGTGGTTCCCGAGTTGATGGTGGGGCCTTATGTAGATTGGCACTGGGTGAGAAGCTTTGGCAATTGGTTGTGTTGTTGGAGGCCGAGGGTGTGTAGAGTGGATGGCGGGGCCTCTAATGTCGATGGTTTGCAACATTTGTATTTACTTGAAAAGAGAAGAAGTGCACTACCTATGGGGAGTGTTTACCTTACTGTGTGGTGCATTGTGCTCTTGCTAGTGGAACTGGGAGCTGGGTCAAGCCTGGGTATTGTCCCACACTTGAGGACCTAGTTTGTGCATAAGGGAGATGCAGTGGGTGTAGCTTAGGGGAACAAGGTGAGTGAGACCTCTCTAGGTATATCCTGCCCTTGATTTTCCCTAAGCGTGATGTGGGGAATCAAAAGAGGGGCTTGAGGTTTAGACCCGGTCGACCGAGGCCACCGGACATGCCTAACTTGAGAACTCCTAGGTGTAGTGACTGTGGCCAATGTGGAGCTAACTTCTTTTTCTTATGATTTCCTTCTCTTTTCATTTTTTTAATCTTCTTTCTTTTCTTTTCTTTTGCTTTTTGTTTTGTTTTCTTTTCTCTCTCTTTTTTTTTCTTATTTTCTTTGTTTTTCTTTTCTTTTCTTTCTCTTTGAATTACTTTGTCATGGCGAGAGCTAATCTTCATCATCCATATCGAGAGGTGGAGTTGGGGGCTTACGAGTTTTACTAAGGAATTGCCAACTTTACATGTACCCTCTGAGGTTTAGGCATACTTGGAAAGTGGTGGTGGAAAGAAATGGATGATTGCAATGGGTGAAGTAGTTATCATTCATATCTTCTAGGAGGGCTAAGCAAAATGAAGGAAGTAGAGCAGCTTGCATCATCAATATTGCCATGGCGTAACTGTCTATTCCATTGGGATCAAAAAAGAGAGGGTGTAAGGCAATGCTCTTATGGCCCGAGATCCTGTCTAAGTAGTATCCTAAGCAGTTTAAGATAATTATAGGTCATGATGAAGGTGGGATCATGATAGAAAGAGAATTTGTCGATGAAGCAGACTATTGAATCATATAGGAGCTCGAGTGAAAATGAGGACCTCTTCAGGTTTAGTAGCACTGGCGTTGTAGATCCATGGAAAGTCGTACCGGCCATGGATGCTTGGGTTAAAATCCATCCCTACCCTTCTCGGGTATGGCATGAAGGTCAATTTATTCCTCTCAAGGGGTAGGGTGTTACAAAAAGCCATCCAGGAGTTCATGTTTACATAAAAAATCTGCCTCCTCCATGTGTGTTAGCACTCATAGCCCTTCACAGCCCTGGGCACTTCAAAAACTTTATCCTACCAAAATTTTCCATTATCAATCCCCCATAGGGTGAGATTTTTCTCTCTCTTTGAGGTCCATTTGTCTCCTAGATTGCTTCCAACATTAATTGCCTCTTCCACCACCTTGACTGGCAGTACTCTGCGCAAGTTGGCAGAGAATCGGAACTTAAAGTTGAAGGTCCTTCTAACAGTCTCTTGTTGCTCCCAAATCACAAGTTCGGCATTAAAGCTTATTGGGCATTCGTCCTGGATTGGTGGGATAGGCGTGGTTGGCACCGTTGTTGCTGGCTTGGCATTCAATCTTCACTTTTCTTGCTCCACCATCTGTTGTCTCTTCCTCTTAAGCATCGCTTTTCTTTCAGCAAAGGTGTTTACCTACTATTGTTGTTCTTATGGGTGTGGGAAAGGAGGCAGTGGGACAAGTTCTTCTTCATGAGGTCCCATGACAAATCTTTTGCTAGCCTCTTCTCCTTGTGCTGGTCTTCATGTTGTGCCCCCTCAGTAAACCCTAGTGCATCGACTTCTTGTGGGGCCAAGCATGCTTGCAGTAAATAGTTTCATTGCTCCTCAAGGCCAAGGCTAGCACCCACGGGTTGCATTGGCATCTACAAGCTTGCTCTCAAGGCCCCTGTGTGCAATCCCTAGCTTCTTCTTTATGGAGTCAATGGCTTCCCCTTCTTCCATTTGAGTGACATCCAGTAGTGTGTTCAAGAAAGAGTGTTGGTGGGCTTTGAAACTCACTTGGGAAGCCCTCTGCCCTACTCTCAGCTAGCACTTTGTCCTTTTCCACTTGAGCCAAATGGCACGCCAAAGCTTTGGCTCTTCTCTCATTATGGTTTGCCCAGTCCTCTGCTCTCTTCTTCATTTCCTCAAGGCTTTCTCCTTCCCTTTGAGCCAGTATCATCAACCTCTACTCTTGATCTTCGATCTCTCTTTTCAGCCTCTGTTGCTCCTCCTGCTCCGATGTTGCATCTTTTTTCAAATTATCTATCTCTTCTCGAACCTAGCTTTATGGACCTTTTCCATCTCCCCTTGCAGGTCTTCATAGAGCCCTACAAGCTTGTCATTATGGCATTGCAGGCTCACTAGGGCTTGAGTCTCTTCATCCATCCTTACTACCAATCAATTTTTGATTCGTCATTAGCTTGTAGTTGCTCCTTCAGCTCACTTATCTCCCTTTGGCACATGGCTACTTGACAAGTTTTCTCTAATTAGGACACAGCCATGACCTCCTTCTCTGCCTCTAGTTCAGCCACTATTGTCCTCTTATCTTCTTTTGCATTCTCTAGATACAAGAGAAGCTCCTTGACGTATTTGTCATAGTCTATAGGTGACAGCTCTCTCATGGAAATGGAGATTGTGGAGGTTTTCCCCTTTTGCCTCTTGAAATCCTGCCTATACTCGACATCTGCTGCTGTCGGTCTTTTAGTTCATGTTATGGGGGTCCCCTCTCCCATTCCTTGGGCTATTTCCTTATTAACAAAGTATTGTACCCAGGCCATGAGATTGCTAGCATCCACTTTAGCCGTGGAGCTTGGTGTGGATATGATTGTGGGAGTGGCGAACAATATGAGAGTAGTGATGGGATCGATTGGGGCCTTGCTCTTGCCTTCTTTCACTATGGGTGGCATGATCTCCGGTGCTTGTGTACTTGAGCTCGGGCCTTCATCTCTAGACAGGCTCATGGCACCCAGCTCCTCTTGCCTACATAGCTGCTCTATAGATAGATGTGTTGCCAAGACCATGTCTTTGTCTTCCTTCCTTTTCAACTCTTCCTCTTCTTCAATTGCCTTCCTTTTTCTCTCCTCCTCAGATTTTCTTGATTCTTCCTTCAATCTTTCCAACTTCTCATTTTCTTTCTTCTTCCTCTCTTCCTCCTCTTCCTTCTTAGACTCTCTTTTAACTTTTTGTAAGTCTACTTTTCTTTTTTCTTGCTTTCCTCCTCATCCTTCTCTTGCGAATCCTTCTTCTTTGGCTTTTTTGTTTTTCATTGGCTACTTTGCATTTCTCGTTCTCCTTCCTCATCATCACTCATCGTTTTTTCACTGGAGTGTGGTTGTTGTTCGTGGTGAGGAGGTGACCTCTCTAGTGTTTCTTTGACTCCTTCTTCTTCACCCTATCCTTTCCCCAATTCTTGTCAAGAATCGCATGGTGGGGGGACTTGCTCAAGATGCTGCGCCGAACACACATAGACTGCACAAGGAGAAGCTCACTCAAGAGACAAGAAGAGAGACGGAGGCCAAAACGTTTTCTTGCTGGTTTCTTCTTCTTCTTCCACACTCTTTACAATGTACACAAAGTATAGATAAGATACAATATAAAGGAAAGTGGCCTACTAAGTCAAACAATGCATAACTGACTACACTAGTCGACTGGCGTTATAACTATGCCAGCTGTAAATCGGTGTAACAACCTGAATATAATAAGTAATGATTCAATGGCCATGTGAGAGTCATAATGACCACCGACGTGCTAAGTGTAGATGTGTGGACCCATCTAACCAGGTGGTCTATCATCAATGTCTGCATGTGTTCAGCTTGTCATCTCAACACTCCCCCTCAAGCTCAACTGCATCTCTACAACTCCAAGTAAGCTTCAAAACTTTTGAAGCTTCTCTGTACCCAATGCCTTCGTGAAGATGTCAGCTATCTGATCCTATGTGCTGACATACACCAAGTCAATCTCACCCACTAGTATCTTCTCTCTCACAAAGTGGTAGTGTACCTCAATATGTTTTGTCCTGGCATGGAACATAGGGTTCCTAGCCAACTGTATACTACTCATGTTGTCACAATAAATGACAACTGGACCTCCACCTACACATCCAAATCAACCATTAACTTTTGTAGCCATACTACCTCACATGCTGCAATAGCAGCATCTCTATACTCAGCCTCTGTACTCGACAAAGCAACTGTAGATTGCTTTTTGCTGCTCCAAGCAAGTGCTGCACTACCAAGAGAGAACATGTATCCGCTGGTAGATCTTCTATCAAACATACTACCAGCCCAATCTGCATCTGTGTATCCAAACACCTGTACATCTGTACCTGCCTCATAGAAAAGTCCATAATGTAATGTGGACTTCACATATCTCAATATGCGTCTGACTGCATCCAAATGTGGCTTTCTAGGTACTTGCATAAACTGACTCACAAGACCAACAGCGTAGCTCAAGTCTGGCCTTGTAATGGTCATGTAGATCAAACTCCCCATTATCCTCCTGAACATAGTAGGGTCTTCTATCTCATCCCCAACATCAGCACTCAACTTTACATTCTGCTCCAACGGGACTGAAAGTGGTTTGCATGCTGTCATACCATACTTGGACAACATATCCAAGCCATACTATCTTTGGGACAGCCATATACCATCATCACATCTGATCACCTCAATGCCAAGGAAGTACCTTAGCTCACCTAAATCCTTCATCTCAAACTTCTTCTTCAAAAAATCCTTGACTTCAGCAATCCCACTATCACTATCACCTGTAATAATCAAGTCATCCACATAGATGACTATGATAACCAAACTTGCATCTCCCTTTCTCACATAAAGTGAGTGATCAGCATCAGAAACATAAAAGCCAATATTGACAAGATACTCTCTGATCTTGTCAGACCATGCTCTAGGTGCTTGCTTGAGCCCATAGAGCGCCTTCTTCAACCTGCACACATACGTGGGATGCTCTAAATCTTCATAACCTGCTGGTTGATCCATATACACTTCTTCCTGTAAATCACCATGCAAGAAGGCATTCTTCACATCCATTTGCTACAACCTCCAACCTTTGGCTGCTGCCAAAGCAATCACACATCTGACAGTTGCCATCCTAGCAACTGGACTGAAGGTTTCTTCATAATCTATGCCATATGTTTGGGCATAGCCTTTTGCAACCAGCCTAGCTTTGTACCTACTAATAGAACCATCTGCATTGTGCTTAATCTTATAAACCCACTTACATCCAATAGCTTTCTTGCCCTTCGGCAATGATACTAGATCCCAAGTCTTATTGGCCTGTAATGCAGTCATCTCCTCATCCATTGCTGCATCCCAATGAGCATGACCAACAGCCTCCTCAAAACATGTGGGCTCAACATCCTCAACTAGTTTTACCATATAAGCATAATGGTGAGCTGCATAACCTTCAAAACCAAATCTTTTAATAGGGTATCTGACCCTGCTAGATCTGCGTACCACCGGATCACTCAATGGAGCCTTTACATTACTATGAGCTCTCTATACACTTGGTGTCCTCACAGAAGGAATACCAAGCTCATCATCCAAGCTCTCTGAGCCACTGGACTCTCCATCAAGAACTGCATCAATGTCATCTGACACTTTATTCTTTCCTTTGTCTTTACCTGTAGTGCTACTAGATGCACCTGAAGATGTAGAGATACTCCTTAGTCTCCCAAACCAAGGACTACCAGATGATGTTTCTGATCCACTAAGAGTCTGTGATTCTTGCTTTTCAGCCTGCATATGAGTGTCATGATCATCATCATCATCCAATGCATCACCACTAGATGCATACCAACTACCCATTTCATCAAAGATGACATCCCTGCTCACTCTGAACTTACATGTGACAGGGTTATAACAGCGATACCCTTTCTGCTCTAAAGAGTATCCAATAAAAACACATTTTTCTACCTTTGGATCAAGCTTCTTCCATAGCTCATCTGGCACATGAACGTATGCTATGCAACACAGCCAAATATCTTCAAGTGCGATACATCAGGCTTCTTGCCAGTAAAGCATTCTTCATTAGTCATCCCATGAACTGCAATTGTGGAAGTTCTGTTCATAATATAAACAGCAGTATGAACAGTCTCAAACCAAAAATGCTTAGGCATATTCTTTTCAGCCACCCATCAAGGCGCATGCAACTTCTGCAATATGGATGTTTTTTCTTTCTACAACCCCATTTTGCTGTGGGATATATCTGCATGTGAACTGTCTCTTTATCCCATGAGACCTCAGAAAATCACTGAACTCATTCGAGAGGTACTCTCCCCCTCCATCTGACCTCAAGCACTTTACTTTCAAGCCTGTTTCTCTTTCAACTGCAGCCTTGAAAGTTCTAAAGTGCTCAAACACTTCACTCTTTTCCTTCATAAAATATACCCACAGCTTCCTAGAACAATCATCAATGAATGTGACAAAGTATGAACTGCCTCCAAGAGATACATTTTGTGTAGGCCCCCAAACGTCTGTATGCACAACATCAAGGATATTTTTGCTTACATCTCTGTCATGTGAAAAGGGTTGTCTTGACTGCTTACCAAACTGACATGCTTCGCATACCTTATGAAATTTTGCAACTCTAAATGTAGGCAAACCTGTAACCAACCCTTTGGACTGCATTAATTTCAGCCTTTGTACATTTGCATGTCCAATGCATTTGTGCCAAATTTCAATATCTACAACAACACCTTTTCCTTTAGCATACATAGCAGTATTCATAGTAGAAATTCCAACATCTAGAGTAAACATATGTCCAACTCTACTTCCCTTTGCTACCAACCTGCACTTGTCATTTAAGTCTTCTACAAAGCAGCCCTTTGCATTAAATCTGACTTGCAGACCTTGCTCTACCATTTGACCGACTGATACCAAGTTATTTGTAATAGATGGCACATGTAATACATCTGAAAGACTCTTTGTCTTACCATCATGCAAGGACAAGGGAGCTTTTTCAATGTGTGAAATTGGGTGGCATGAATCATCACCCGTCTGCACATAACCTGCATTTTGCAAATCTTGCATCTCTCCAAACCATTTTGCATGGCTGGACATATGATTGGATGCACCTGAATCAACATGCCAAACATCATCATGTTTTCCCTTTCCTGTAACAGCATTCAGCATATGCTGCATAACAAACAGACGTTCATTTTTATCTTCATTTTGTCGTGAAGACGATGCATAGTTTCCTTGCTGCAACTTACCACTGCGAATATCATCTTTCTTAGCATAACATTGGGATGCAATATGACCTGTTTTGCCACAATAGTGACACACAATACCAGAGTTATTAGACCTCCGTTCTGCCATCCACCTCTTTCTCTAAAGCTCCCCCTGCCTCTAAAGTTACCACAACCTCCTGAAACTTGCATATCCCCAAATTGCTGATTCAATCTGTTTTGCTGGTTGTCACTACCATGTCCTGTACCACGGCCTCTTGAAAAGAACATGCCACGTCCCCTTCCTAAACTAGAGTAGAAAACTTGGACCTATTCACCACTTCTTTCAGACGTCTCACTCTGCATGTTGATCTCTTTAGTGATCATAAGGGAGACCAACTCATTGAAATCTGGAAATGGCTTTCTGACATATGCGGAAGTTACAAAAGACTTCCAAGCCTTTTCATTGTTAAGTCCACCCAAGGTAGACGACACCAAATCATCATCATCGGGCATTGCATCAATTGCTACCAATGCATCTGCAATGCTCCTTACCTTCAGTGCATACTCATTTATAGACATCTTCCCTTTCTTCAATGTATTCAACTCTTGCTTGAGTTGAATCTTTCATGCCTTTGTATTTATGGAAAACACACTTCCAAGTATGGTCCAAGCTGCATATGAATTCTCTGCATTTCTAATATGTCCCAGCATATTATTGTCAATTACTGCAGACATGACCTCCTTGTCTTTTGCATTTCATTCCTTCCATGCCTTTGTCTCTTCTGCAGTTGGAGGATCACTCACCTCTGGCTCCTTTTCTTCACCTGAAACAAATTCGTAGAGGCCTTTTCCAATAAGGAAGTCCGTGACACGGAACTTCCATGAAGGGTAGTTGTTCTTGTCGAGCTTCTCAATAATGGGGCTTCCACTGTTCTCTGCCATTATCACAAAACTAATGCCAAACAGCAAGCAAATCTTCTGCAACCCTCGACTTGTAGTGCACAGCAATACATCAGACAGCCTTTTTCACTGTCTGCTCAACAATACATGCAATCTGCAACCTGTTTGCAGATAAACCTTATGTTTGCTTGTTGCAAACACCTCAAGAATTACGAATTCGCAATTTGTAACCTGTGCACCCACTTTCGGTCAAAACAGCCAAAATCACAGTGTACCCTGAAACTGATGTCTGCAACCTTACGGCTCTAAAACGAGGCCTGAAACGGCCTCAAATGCCCAAAATAACTGCGGATAGACCCCAAAGGGCTTCTCTGTAGAATACACAATACTCTTTGCGCACACCAAATCTCACTGCAATCTGAGATTTTTGCTATGCCTTGCTTTCGGTGCCTCCACCGGCACTATCCAAGAGAAAGAGTGGAAGGATGGGAGAGCTTCTTACCCATGGCTTGCTTGCTCGAACCTTGCTTCTTATCCTTCACTTCAGCCTTCGAAATCAGCCTCTCTCAGTGGCGCGGCTCTGATACCATGTCAAGAATCGCGTGGTGGGGGGACTTGCTCAAGATGCTGCGCCGAACACACATAGAATGCACAAGGAGAAGCTCACTCAAGAGACAAGAAGAGAGATGGAGGCCAAAACGTTTTTTTGCTGGTTTCTTCTTCTTCTTCCACACTCTTTACAATGTACACAAAGTATAGATAAGATACAATATAAAGGAAAGTGGCCTACTAAGTCAAACAATGCATAACCGACTACACTAGTTGACTGGCGCTATAACTATGCCAACTGTAAATAGGTGTAACAACCTGAATATAATAAGTAATGATTCAGTGGCCATGTGAGAGTCATAATGACCACCGATGTGCTAAGTGTAGATGTGTGGACCCATCTAACCAGGTGGTCCATCATCAATGTTCACATGTGTTGAGCTTATCATCTCAACAATTCTTCTCTTATTATAGCTATCAAAACTCCACCAAAGGTTTGGAGGAATTCCATGCACTTCTTGTAGTCGACGGCTTGTTGGCCAAGTGCCTTCATGTACTTTTGCAGATGGCATTGTTCAACGATCTGCTTTGCTACTTGTTCCTTCATGGCAACATCCTCCAAGTTCAAGACATGCCTAAACTTGAACTAGTTAAAGGCCCTTGTTTCCACAGAAATGCCATATTTTGCTTGCTCTTCTTCTAAAAATGGCAACTTGTTGGCTTTCTCTTGGCTTGCCATGTTGGGTGTGTGTCATGAAGCCATGTTCATCATTAGTTCTTTTCAAAACAATTATTTGTAGAGGAAAAAGATCACATGATTATGGAATTGAAATGCTTAATTATAGAACTAAACTTCTCCCTCAAGTAGTCCATACAACCCAAATTTTATGACCCTTTTTCTTAACCATGAATTGGTTTTGATTTGTTTTCCTTTGCTTTTGAGTGTTATTCTTATTTCCACCTTACCCCCTCCCCCTGTGGAAATAAGGTTAAGGGTGTTCCGTGCATGATTACTGTGTTTACTTTTGCATGAGCCAAGGATAAAAATTAGGGTTGTATTCCATTTGAGCATAGTGGTCCATGTCACAAGGTCTGATGCCTACTTGTGTGATGTAAGTGAGAACATCGAGAAGGAAATCCCCGAAGTCAACTATGCTAGCAATATGGAGCTCCTTTTCTGTGAGGATTCAATCTAAAAAGGGATGCCCTCTGATGTGGTCCTCAAGGGATCAATTATAAACGGTGGTCAACACCCTTGATAGATGATTTTTTATGCCGAGAAGTGCTTAAAAATAGCCAAAAAATCTTAATTTCATGGGAAAAATAGACTGCGTCAAAGGCAGTAGCTGCAATTAGCACGATTTTAAGCGGCAATGCCCAAAAGTGCTTTAAAGATCCACTGAGCGACCGTTGGGGAATTTTCATAATTTCTCGGCATGTTAGACGGGACTCCGAGAGATTCCCGACAATGGGGGACTTTGAGACAGATGCCAAGGAATTTTCAGATCATGAAATGGAGGCTAGACGATCGAATGGGGGTGCCCAAGAGGCCAAGGGCCAAAAGAACCAAGTGTAAATGACCTTTAGAAAGCCCAAAGGATGTGACTTTTGGGGGGCCCTTAATTTTTAATTTTCGTGGGGGAGAGGGGGCCCAATTTTTTCTGCGCAAGCAGAAAACGGTTGCCATGGATGGAGGAGGCGACAATTTGTTGATGGGGGATTGTGGCGCTTCAAAGCAACCCCCCCAACAGATTGCATACATCATTTCCCTCTTCTCTAAGCTTCCAATCGCCGATGTCCACAAGTGAGATGGTTGCCTGAAGTTGAAGATAAAAAAATAGTCTTTCTCTCTCCTCTCTCTCTCTCTCTTCCAAGAAGCAATTCATATGGAAAGAACCAAGAAGAGAATCTGGTGATGAACGCCGACATGGTACCGGATCACTCCCGAATCGATGGAGGGCTAGAGTTGGATGTTCAAAGGTGGGTTGAGCCTTGAACGAGGGCTAATATGCAGTCCTACATCAGATTTTAAAACCCGCAAAGGAGGAAAAAAACGGTAACTCTATTTTACAAAGGAAATTTATTTTTCTTTTATATTTGATTAAGCCAATGTTATTCTTATGGAGTGTAAATTGGTAGACATGCTGTGTATTGTTTGTTCTATGCTTGCATTGTGAAAAAAAAAAAAAAAAAAGTCAAATTGCTGAAAATAATTTTTAGAAACCCATAAAATACAGTTTTTATGAGAAAAATGGGATTTTTGGTGTTTTCGGGTGGGATAAACCAATGCACATGGGATAAAATGCCAATAAAATCTATATTTCTAATATTCTAAGAATCAAGAGCCACATATATAAAAATATATCAATTTTTTTATCAAAAAATAGACAAAATGGAGAAAAATAAGAGAAAAATAAGAATATGCCTTAGAAAAATACGAAAAAATATAATAAGTGGTTGTGGATGTATGGTAGTGGCAAAGCATGAGTTTTGGCCTCAATTTACCCTATCTTTTTGTCACAGTGTGTGATTAATTACTTTTTATACATTAAACCATGACAAAACAACCTCTATACACCTATGCCACGAAGCAAAACTTAAACGGTGAGGGGGAGGAGGATTTTGTACAACAGTTTGAGGGTTGAAATAATAAAAATTCTAATTGTTTTTCTATGCGTAGCATTTAGGAAACGGCCTATTTGGAAATAAGGGATCTAGTAGCACAAGATTCGCCTTGGTGCTAGATTCTTGGAACGAAGCATATATGTATTAGATGGAATTCATGAAAAGACTGTTTGCGTACTAGCACATAGGCTGATTTTGAAACATAACTGTTTGTGCATGATGAGACATCCATTATTGCATTGATCATACATATGGTATCAACTCTTGAAAATGCATAGTAATTGTTTGAATTATAGTTGACCCACGCTTGAGAAGGTGAGATTCCCCTTGCCGTAGGTTAGCCGTTCGTTTCTTGGGAAAAATTATTGGTGAGGAAACATGGTATTTCATGGATCTCACTAGAAAAAAAGAGGAGTCTTGTGCGAATGTGTTTATATGTAAAAACAACGCATCAAGGGTCCAATCCCCAAGAAGTAGGAGAGGTGCAGTGGGGCCACGACAATCAGTTGCTGATGGGATGTCTCCTATGTCTATGATACGTGGCACTTATTGCGAATATGTGTGGGATATTCCCTTTGAGGGGTTTTGGGAAAGGTGCCATTGGACTCTTATCCAACTACAAATGCAATATTAGATGTATCTAGTGTGCATTTAGTTATTACAAATGCTCTTGCCCCGCGAGGCCGTGTGGTGGTGGAGTTGTCTGTTGTGTGCATGAGGTCCCTAGTGCCATAGCTAGTGTTGGCCCATTTTTTGTCCCATTAGTGGAGCGTCTACCGGGAGCCACCTCAAAGTGGTGGTTTTTGAATCTAAGGTCTCTTGGGACCTACTTGTTAAACTTGGATGTCCTTTGAAGAGATCCGTCAAGCCAAACTCCAAAAACACGAGAGAGCCGAGAGGGCTAGACGGAGGGCCAAAATCAAGGAGTAGTCCTGAACCTATTCAAGGGCGGGGTCTTAGTAACCTTAGCATGAATCAAAGTCCATCAGGAGGTGGAAGTTCTAGTACTTCCCCCCTTCCAATTAATCTGCCCACTTTGAGTGGTGTGATAGATTTGCCTATCCGGATTCCATTAGCAAATCCGATCATTGTCATGGCGCAACCTATCGCAATCCCTGTGAAAACGGCAGATTTGCCAGCCTTAGGTTTCCCCCTACCCATTTTTAATGGGTTACTGGGAGAGGATGCGAAGCTTCATATAAGGGAGTTCCAAAATTTGATGTTTAACTACCGCATTCAAGAGGAAGGGCATCTAATGATGTTCTTCAACATGACCCTGAAGGGAAGGGAAGCTATATGGTATCACGGCCTTGAGGTCGGAACCATAACCACCATGGACTTATTTTATGAAGCCTTCTGAAGGGAGTTCGCCCATGAGAGAGATGGCCAATATTGGCTGCGCATGTTGAATTTGACACGCCAAGAACCGCATGAAGATATATGAGCATATGCCAAGAAGATTAAAGAGGTTTTTCATAAATTGGATGCCTCTATCCCTATCCCACCTATTGCCCAGTTACAAAACTTCTTGCATGATCTTGATTTTAACATCCAGGTGCAAGTGAGTAGTGTCACCTTGGCGGATATAGACACTACCATTAGACGAGTGCAAGAAATAGAATCCCAACTGCAAGCGGCCTATGCTTCTCAAACCAATCCCAATATGGGTCTAGCATCAAGAAATAATTTGCAATCGATCAATGGCAGTGGAAGCCAAGGGATAGGGATGGCCAACCCTAATGGGAGAGGGAACGTGGTGCTGAATGTGCCTTTATTGCCAGCTCTGCCTAGTGTGACTATGCCTATGACTAGTCAGATGCCTCCAAATGTGGGAGGCCAAGCAGGAACACTAACATCATTCCTGTGGGTCAACAACCAATGCCTAATCAAATTGTGTGGCCATGACGGGTAGACGATCAGGGCTATGAGTCCAGTTCATCAAATGTCCTTAGCGAAGTCAAGGACATGATGAAGCACTACACGGATATGATCTCTGAACAATATCGACAAATAGCTGTTGACGTTAATTTCTTAAAGAAACAACAGAATCTGATAGGGAGTCGACGCCCCGAAGAGGGTGCACCCTCTAGATTCAATTGCAAATGGTGTGGTGGGCAACATTATCCACGTAATTGCCCAAATGTCAAGTGCGACATTTGCGGGAAGTCCGGCCATTTAGCAACCACTTGTTGGAGCAAGATCAGTTCCCTCCAGCAAGGCAGTGAGCAACCAAGGCCTATTAATCATCGTGCGCAAGGAAAACATTTTCAGCAGGATGATGGGCCAAAACAAATACTCCAAAGGGGTAAGGCTACTATCGAAGAATTGCTAAGTGGTAGTGGGATGAGCCTCATCGAGGCTATGCAGGTTAATGGCACTGAAGCTTCTAGCCTACATGTCGTAACAAGAGGCTAAAAAAATAGAGAAGGTGACAAAGATAATGCAAAACCTGTCGACGAAAACCCTAGGCAGGATGATAAAGGAACGCAAGTTCTAAATCATGACGAGGAAGGGGGACTTCTGAAGCCCATAGAGAGTAAGGCTGATGCCAAGAGAGATAAAGAGGTGTCGAGAAAGAAGGTGAGAGTTAAAAAAGATGCAATAAAGCCGGTGCAGCATCCTAAAGAGCGGATGGTTTGGTGCGAGAAGCGAGCTTTAGCGAATTATCACGAATTTGATTTAGCTAGCTCCCTCTGCGATATTAAACCAGATGTGAATCTCTTGCAGCTAATCAAGCTGTCTCCAGGAGTATGGAAAGAATTTAAAAATATCTTGCGTACAGGTTATATCGTAGAATCCTTGGGAATAGCGCGGGTAGGGGATGACTGGTTTGAACATGCCAAAAAGCACTACCCAAGGGTTGCAACCTATGTTGATGGGATTCTAGTGGATAATGCTATCCTCAACACATGATCCTCAGTTAATATTATGAGTTTTGAATTGATGGAGAGGTTGGGTCTTGCGATTCAGAAAGATGCCTCCACAATCCTTAGAATGGCTGACGATAGTCTAAGATAGTCAAAGGGTTGCATTACTAAAGTCCATGTGACAGTTGCCAACGTAGAATGCATGTTGGACTTTAGGGTAATCCAATTTGCAAGGCGTCTGAGTTACCAAGTATTGCTTGGTCAACCTTGGATTTTGCAAGCAAACTGTCAAGTAGATATACCCACTGGTAGATTGATATTTGGCAAAGGTGCTAGACGTATGGCAGTCAATGCATATCCCGAATCACCTCAAAGTGAGCAAGCTCCCATGTCTTCTACAGAGTTAGAGACAATGAAAGATGTGTCTGCAAGTGAGACGTTGTCGACTGAAGAATCCAAAGAGGGATCGACCACAGAACATGTCTATCAAGTAATGTTGAATGAGCCATTAGAAGCTCAAGATAGAATAAGGGACGTGATCCGAGAAAATCACAAAAAAATATTTTTCTAACACTTTGTTGAATTTTTTGTACATTTGGAGGTTTTAAATAAAGAAGAGGGTGGGAGCAACCTCTTGGGAAATCCAAGAAATCACTGGATGGAAATATTTCATGGACCGGTTTACCAAGGGGGGGTGAAGAGTAAAGATCAATGGAGGAAGGTGAAGGGAAAATGTGTAATGTAAAAAGAAAAGACATGAAATAGATTTGGAGCCATCCAAAGGGCATGTGAGGCTCATAATGTCATGGCTTTGGAGCCTTATAATAATTCAAACAAATGGGACCCTTCTTGGAAGCATTAGTGGAAGAAAAATCAAGCACATGATTTTATAAGATTTTTTAAAAATACTTCCACTCCGATCCAAAAAAACTTTTCACATGAAAGTTGTAGCACATGAGCTGAAGTTTTGGCTGGTATTTTTTTATAATTTTTTGGAGCTATGAGTCGGGAGATATGGCCAAAATGGTGGATGCCAACTTTTTCCAACTGTGGTGGAGACCACCTCCCAATTTTATACACATCCACACTTTCTTCCCCACACTTAACACTTCCCTAAAACATCATTTATTAGACTCCCAACCCTTTCCCCTCTCTTCTCCTCTCTCTCAAGCTAATAAACCATTAGAATTCCCCTCCTAAATCACCCTCAAATCATCCTTAACTATAGTAATAATGTATGAATTCTCACTACTCTCTCTCCATTATTACTAGATATGATCTTATTTTATGAAGATTCTCTATATTTTTTTATAGGAGAGCTCTTGGACTCAAGCTATGGGGGGGAGAATGGAGACAGCTCACCTATGATGGAACTTGATTAAGTACAAAATTGGTCAACAAAACATCTAGATGGAGCTTCCACATTGGTGGAACCGCCTTAATGCAGCTTTGGTGGTGTTAATTCCTATTCTATCTTAACCTCCTCCCTAAACACCGTCAAGGCCTATATAAAGAGGCCTTATCCTTTGTAATTTGCAAGAGAGAGAGCCAAGAGGCCTTCTTCAGCCCTATTGAGCCTTCCCCATTCTCTCTCATAAGCTTATGCAGTTCATTCCCTTACTATAGCTTATGCATTCTCTACTGTGTAATAAGCCCATGCTATTGGTGTCCATATTGTGTATATTGGTTATGTCTTGAGGATTCTCCATCTCTTGTGCCCTCTTAAGTTTTATTGATTTGTCTATTTTTTGTAGTTCTCTCTCTCTCTCTCTCTCTCTCTCTCTCTCTCTCTCTCTCTCTCTCTCTCTCAAGCTCCTCTCCCTCTTGCATAGAGTCCTAGTCCGCTCTTCCATGACTAGGTGGTGCCCTTACCTCATTCACTTTGTGGTAAAAGGGAGTTTGGCATAGTTTAGAGGCTGCCATACCGAATTTCCTTCATCAAGACGCAGATGTTATCGAGCTAGACCTTGGTATGCCAGACGATGAGCGGCCAATAAGGCTAGGGTCCATGCTTAGTGCGGAGGAACGGGAGGATTATGTCACTCTGATCCAAGAGTTCCACGATATTTTCACTTGGAGTTATGATGAACTTAGGGGCATCCCTCCCAGCCTCACTGTCCATGCAATTCTGTTGAAGGAAAGAAGTTGTCATGTGCAACAGAAAGTCAAGCGTATGCTGTTTGAGTTGTGGGATGGGCTGTTTGAGGAGTTACAAAAATTACGAAAAATGGGTTTGATCTTCCCTATGTAGCACACTAAATGGTATTCACCAGTTGTGATCATGAAAAAGAAAAATAATCAAATCCAGCTGTGTGTGGACTTTCGAGAGTTGAACAAGCAAACAGTTAAGGATTACTACCCGCTGCCCTTCATCGACCAAATTCTGGATCAATTGGCGGGTAGGCAAATATATTCATTCATGGATTGTTTTGTAGGCTATAATTAGATGGCGATTGCAGAAGAGGATAAGCTCAAAATGACGTTTATAACAGTCTTCAGGACCTTTGTGTATCATGTGATGGTATTTGGTCTATGCAATGCGCCTGGTTCTTGGCAACGAACTATCGATAAGACCTTTGGTGACATTTTCCCTTAGGAGATGAAGGTATTTATTGACGATTCAAGGGCAGCCACCGTGAGAGAAAGGCAGTTGATTATTTTACGAAAATGTTTTGAGCGATGCTAACAATTTTGCATAGCTCTCAATCTGAGGAAGTGTGTTTTTGGCGTACCTTATGGACTCCTGTTGGGCCATGTAGTTAGCTCGGTAGGGATTGCAATGGATCCTAAAAAGATCAAAGCTATAGTCGCCATGAGTCTGCCACACACCCCCAAAGAAGTCCACTGCTTTCTGTCATCAGTTGGATATTATCGATGGTTCACAAACGCTTTGGCAGAAAGAACGTTGCGATTGACAAATCTGTTATCCTTCAATTGTTTGTTTATGTGGAGTGACCCTTGTAAGGTGGCTTTCGAGGATGTAAAGCAAAAACTCGCAAGAGCACTTGTGCTGAAAGCACCGAAGAGGGGCAAAAATTTTTATATATTTTCAACAACTACCATGCATAGCATTAGTTGTTATTTAGCGCAGAAGTGGAAGAGAAGTGGTATCACCCGATTGCTTTTGCCAATCAGAATTTGGGTGTATCTAAAATTAATTATACTTATATAGAAAAGTTGTGCCTTGCGATGGCCTTTGTGATTAAAAAGTTCAGGCACTACATCCTTTATGAGAAGGTTGTCCTTTATACAAAGGCAGAAGGTCTACGGCTACTGATGAATAAGCTACAACCGCCCGCCGACCATTTGGCAAAGTAGTTAATCACTTTGCAAGAGTTTGACTATGAGGTTAAGAGCAAGCCACCTAGGTTGCAGTGTATCGTAGAGTGCCTTGTGGACTTTGGGGAGCTAAAGGAAGCTCTGGCTGAAGGCAGTGTATTGCAAGCAACGGATGCGTGGTTTGCGCGTAGTGAATGGAAGAAGCTCCCTCTTTCTCTCTTTTACTCATAAAATTGCATATGACTCATGAGAAATTAAAAATAGACTAAAAGAGAAGGTAAAGATGAAGCGACTCAAGATTGGGTTCAATCTCCCTCGACATGAAGTGGACAGCTCCCTTCATGTCATATTTATAATAATATTATAAAATCTTATTTGCCCAAGATTTAGGCCCTTTACAATCACTCTTTGCATAAAGAGTTTGAGTGAACTGAAAAAGAGATAGAGCAATCTAAATTAATGGATGCTAGCAGTTGTGCATCCCACAACTCTCTAGAACCATTAATATTTTATTAGACATATCTTCTAAAAATCTATTTTGCTAATAAATATTTACATAGAGGCTATGCGTACGCTTTATAAGAAATAACGGTGCATCTAATAATGGATGCTAGCAGTTGTGCATCCCACAACTCTCTAGAACCATTCATATTTTATTGGACATATCTTCTAAAAATCTATTTTGCTAATAAATATTTACATAGAGGCTATGCGCACACTTTATAAGAAATAGTGGTGCATCTAATACAATAATCCAATAATTTCTTGAAAAAAACATCTTTAGAATGCTTGCGTGTGTGGCGTGCTTTTCCAATTCTCCTTGCTCTACACATCAACTGCCAACAATTCAGAAAATCATGTTAGAATAATAACCAACTGAATAATTGCAACTAGCCACATAAATCAATTAATTTGGAATATACAATAATTAGTTCACGAAGATGTTAATACTCGTGTGGATAAAATGATACCACCCACGTTCACACTTGCATCGACGCTCGGAAAGGATAGACATCCCCATCAACCTTCCGCCTAAGACAATTCTTAGGAATGTGCACTGCATTGACGGAGAACCATTTAAGGCGCTCATCCCTTTGCGTAGGTGCCACCTGGCAACACAGTGAGGACTGGGACTCATTATTCAAGATTGACACGGCATCTATTTCCTCCTGGTATGCAGCGATAACGCATTATTTGTCGAAGGGAGAGATTGGAGCTAGTCTATCAAAGTCAGAAAAGCAAAAGATCAACCACCACGCTTTAAAATTCACAATAATCGCAGGCATGTTATATCAACAAGGGGTAGACAATATCTATCACCGATGTGTAATGCTTGATGAGGTCCCTTTCATCTTAGAAGAGTGCCATGACTTTGCTTGCGGAGGTCATTTTGCTGGGTGGCTAACTGCGCAAAAAGCCTTGAGGGTGGGATATTGATGGCCAGCCATCTTCCAGGATGCATTCGAGTACATTAAAAGATGCTACATCTGTCAACAACATGATAGTCAAGAGAATAGGAAGCGACCACTCACTCCTATTATGGTGATCCTTCTATTCAAGAAGTGGGGGATCGACTTTGTGGGTCCTATTACTCCACCATCCACTGCACAGAAAAGATATATTATTGTAGCGACTGATTATTTTACTAAGTGGTCGGAAGCACGTGAGAGACAAAAAGACAATGCAAAGGAAACCGCTAGTTTCCTATTAGAGCAAATAGTATCGATTTGGTCTGCCAAAAGAAATAGTATCGGACCGGGGGATGCATTTTCTGAACAAAGTGATAAAAAGCCTGAGACATTTTAAAAATGCCTATATTTTGGGACAAGACTCCCCTCTTTTTTTGGGTATAGCAATGCCCTACCAAGTGGCATTGTCACCCCAATTTAAGTGCCACTCCAAGTTAGCAACATGAAACCCTGCATTCTATTATGCAACCCCTCCATAAAAATGTAGTGCCCTCAATCTTCTTTGTCGACAATGTAGCCCTCAATAGACAAGTGTGCTCTCTATGTCTCTAACAAACCTCTATACAACACATGAAAGATTGATTGGCTATGTCACACAAGGGAAATATTTGCTTATTTGCACACACGACATTCCAAGATTGGGAGCAAAAGTGTACATGATATTCATAGTCATTGGCATTGCTCTTCCTTTTGCTCCAACTATTGACATTAACATCCTATTTATTGTCATTCAAGGCCTTATTTCTTGTCACATTCAAGCCTTTATTCCCCTTATTTCATCTTATTCAAGCCTTCTTGAACTAATCCAAAGTAGGGCATCCATGGTTTATTAGTTAAATCTTACTTCACCGGCATTGGTTTCATACCATTAAGATTTGGAGCTTCCTTATATTATGGATAATAGTGGATAGCATATAACATTCAAGAGTACTTAAATAATTGAGGGTTTCAATGAATAAAAAGATTAATTCTACAAAGAGATTATCAATGTAGCAAGCATTGAAGACTTTTGACCAAGATATCAAGCTCCTTTGGTGTTGTTAGTAGTATATTTTGTGAAGGCTAAAGTCAAAGAAGGTCAATGCAAAGTCAAAGCACAAGTGTTGGATTTGTTTGATGGTGGATTATTATTTTTGTATTGCTTCAATGATTTTTTTTTACACTTACACTATTTTTTGTACTTCATGGACATCAAATTATCGTGGATGTATTATTTTATGAGAATTGGGCTCACTTCCCCTCTATATACATTATATTTATCTCCCCCACTGTATTTGTCACACCCGCAAGTGTTGCATGGGTTGTGTACATGTATTTGTGATTAGATTGTCTATTTAAACTAAGATACAAGCATGCGATGAGGATTGGATAGCCTATATTAGACAAATGGGGTATGACACCTAAAAGAGGGCGCAAACCCTAAAACACAGAGTGGGGCACAAACCCTGACTCTAAAATGGTGCAAGGTCCTAAAGAGGTGACCTAATCCTAACCCCAATTTGTGTCTATATAAGAGTGGGAGGTCTTAGTTATAATTTACTCTTTTGGTGCATCCATGCTGTGGAAGCTCTATTAGCATAACTATTGAAGCTTTCTATTCTCTTCTTCTATTATATTATCATGCCTCCATTGTTGAGAGTGAATGAGCGAGAGTGTGAGTGAGTGGGAGGTGTGCTAAGCAAGGGACTAAGTGAAGGTGAAGCTCTTTGTCATCTTCTTTCTTTTCTTCTTCTTCTCTACTAGCTTCTCGACTTGTTGATGTGCTTGGTGGTGGATATGAAGGAGCAACGACATTGAATCGTGTTTCTTGGGTTGGAACTGACTTCGAGCCTTCAAGATTTTGGACTACAACATGGGAAGGTATATTAGTGAGTTCACTACACCTCGAAGCTAGTCTTTTGTTCTTACTCTCTTGGTTTAGAGAGAAGGATGCACAATAAGTTAGAGTGGAGTATTGAGAGAGAAGGTGAGAGATTGTCACCAAAGCAAGTTGCAGGCTCTAAAAGAATAGAAGTCCATCCAAAATTCCAATTGTTGGTGCACTCTAGCTCAACATTTTGATTTTGTTGCCAAGACTAAGGACGATGTGACCGCCGAGGTTCTCACACTTCTACTGTATAGTCAAATAGGATGCTTGTGCATGGGCATGGATTGGATCGATGGGGTATTAATCATTTGCGTTTGTGGCTAGTATTCTGGAACCCATATGGCTAGGTTAGGAAGGTCGAATTGGAAGGAATCGATTTGTTGGATTAAGATTGAAGAAATAGGAATTTTTATATAGGAAAAAATACAAAACTCTTCGTGTAGTGATTGGAATTTAGCTCTCGATGGTAGCTTGACTAATTTCCCTCCTCAACTTGTTGAGTGTTCTATGCCTAGGTGTGGAAATGATTGTTGTGGTTTTGCTCTATGCTCCTAATGTCCCTAGGTGATGTTAGCCTAATGTGTTTTGCACCTAGATGCAAGGTGTGCCAGGTCCTTATGATGTGATAAAGTGTCTCCTAGGCCACTTGACCTTGGTTTGGATAAGCTTCATAGTGAACTCCTTATGCATTTAAATTCTTCTTCCAACAAATTCATTCCAAAACATATAGTCTTCAAGACACTTGAGAGACTTTGAACATACAAGAGTGAGATGTGCAAAAGCATGCTTTCTTTTGTTCAAACAATATGCATGTATGCAACAATTTCTCAAAGCATCACAATCATGTCAAGGTGACCTTAGAGGAGTGGAGGTATATCTGTGTGGGAGTGGGATTATGTGTGAAAGTGAGTTTGAGGTGTGGGAGTAGGGTTTGATGTGTGGGAGTGGCAAGTGGTGCAAGTCTTAGGTAGGTAGTACAAGTGCAATAGTCACTAAGTCAAAAAGAGGACACAAAGCAATCACTACATGGTGCTGCTACTCATGCTAAAATAGAAAGCCCAATGAAGCTAATTATAGATCCCTCCAGTGTTGACAAGCAACAATCCACGGAAGTTGCTAGCCATTCAAAACAGCTAATGTCTTCCAACAATTAGGAACCTTTGTAACCCAATCCAAAACAAAACATCCAACAATAGCAGCCTAGTACAGCTGCTCAATCCATTAAAAAGGATCCACAAGGAACAACTAAGAAAATATTTTATAATCTCCCTCCACAAGTGTTGTCAAAAAGAAATTTGGAAATTCCAAGACCAAGACTACTTCCAATCAGTCCATGGATCTGAGTTTACAGTCACCTTTGACTAACATGATTGACCAATCTACTACCTCACAAGTTACTACTTTCAATTTTGAGGTGGAACCCATGCAATCCCAAACCTCGGATACAACCAAACCTATCATTTTAGCTAAGAAACAAGCCTCTAGTACTTCAGTCTCACAACAAAATACTAGCTCTAGCCTAAAGAGCACAATGAATCCCATGATTTACAACTGTTGTTCTTCTCAGCCAAAAGATCTAGTGCATTTAAAGCCAATTAAGATATCTCTCATGGAGACTTCAGAAAATATGGGGCAACAAAACAATCAATCCAAGATTACAAGTTCCAAGGAACTAGATGAAATATTATTGACTTCACTCGTGCACATATTCATACTGACATTGGAATTTAGACTACCGAGGATGATAAGCTCTTAGAAAGGCATCTAACATGGTCAAAGCAATCACAAATTTGTTGGTATTATCTAGAAATCGTAGGAGAAATCATGAAGAAAATGACTAAGGTAGAGGTGAAGCATCACGTGATTCCTGTGTTCCACCTCGAGCAATGCATGGCAAGCAAGGAAGACATTGCAACATTAGCCAAGAAAGTCGAAGGTCAAAGTGAGTTTGAAAGGAACTAGTGTTCTAGTCAAAGTTTAGCTGCAAGGTATGGTAGTCGTCTAATGACTATTGTTGAGCAAAGAAAGGCACTTTAGACTTCCATGCATGATCTGACACATGTAACACCTACATCTCTACGAGTCCTTACAACTATCCACAGTGTCAACATTTCTAAATTTGTTGAAATAGATCCCTTATGTGACAAACTCCTTTTACAGGAAGAGCTACACATTGCAAGTCAATTGGGACAAAGCAACATGATGATTGATGTCATTAGATATATTTTCTACTTCACACATGACCTACAAATTCTTGATGGTCGTGCTTCATTATAGTACAATCCTAATTTCTTTGACTAGTTTATCCCAAGGTTGAATGACAAAACACCTCATCTTTTCTTTGCTTCTCCACACAAAATGACTCTTCATCCTATGATGTGAAGTAGAGTGATGTACATAAAACTTCTACTAACACTGACACAATGGCTAAAAGCAGTGTGCTTGAAAATTGCAAACCCTAAGGCCACACCTACTAACATCCCTACTAACCCACACCATCAAGTCAACCAAGTTGAGCTAGTTGAACCCCAAGATGCTCCAAAGGAGGCTGCTCAGACTCACCTCCAAATCAATCATACTAAACCTAATCCTCCTTCTGGTCTCTAGTCTTTTCTTGTTTTTCAACCATTCAACATCATGGTTGTTCATTTAGCCAAGCAATTCAATTCCTCTAAAACAAAATGGCTACTCCAATTCGATGTCATATTCACTACTTATGCCAAGCTATTTGCAATGATCAATTTAGGCCTTGTTGATAATGAGATGATACAAGTTGCTTGCAAATGGCATCCTAGTTGGAAAGAGAGTGGACAACTCTACCACAAAAGCATCTTGGTTCAAGATGAATATGCTAAAACCCTCTCTCAAAAGCAATTGCAATCATGTTAACTTATTCCCTCTTATGCTTTTGTGATCAAACTCAAAGACCAATCAGCACTTTGTGAACTTGAGAAGAATTGCAATTCCTCAAGTCCACTCTTACAGAAATGGTTTTCTTATCGGCTTGAGATTGCTTGCAATGGCAGTCATCTTATGACAACGGCTGAGCAGTGTTGTATAATTAGTATGATCCAACCTACTATGAGACTATTTCCTTGCATTCTACCATCTTGGCTCGGCATCTGGACTTGCCACAAAAGTTGAAATACCACCCATTGCTTGATAAGATTCTGACTAAAAGAGGAGTTACACATTGCTAGTTGCTTTTGCAGGACTATCCTTACATTCTACCATCTTGGCTCAGCATTTGGACTTGCCACAAAAGTTGAAATACCACCCATTGCTTGATAAGATTTTGACTGAAGAGGAGTTACACATTGCTAGTTGCTTTGCAAGACTATCCTTGCTTGACGATCTGATTACTTACATTTGTGGACTAGCTATAAAACCAACTAACTTGGATGCTTTTGTTGAGTTGGAGTAGAATCCAAATTTCTATGACTAGTGGATCCCAAAAACTACAAAATACTAACCCTTGTATATAACTAATATTTTTTCTTTTGTTGCATTGACAAGAGCCAAATACCCTCTAGCTTTTGAAACAATACTATATCTTCTCTGGGGGTAAGATCAATGTATGAGATCACATCTTTTGCTCATGGTATAATGGTGAAATGCGAAAAAAATATTTTTGTAATTCTTTACATCTTATGACTTTGCATCCACTACATGGTATTCTCAAGATTTCACCAGGTGACACAACAATGCAATGCACTTTATGTTTCAAGCCAACATCATCGATAGTAGAATCTTTCTTTGAAGATTCCAACTAATGGAAACATCAGGATGACTAGATCATTTGAAAGACTCTCACAAAGACAATGACATTTGAGCACCATCAATACCGACATCCCAATTTCTTCATCCATCACATCCCTTGACTACAACATACACTTATCATCTACTTCTTTAGGCGAAGTCACGCTTGCTTCATCAATATTACAAGTCTTTATCACCTAGTACTAGTTCTTCTTCATCAACTCTATATCACCAATGAGACAAGGTGCTTTCAAGGTTCAAGGCTCAGTCTTCCATTTCAATGTGTACACTCTAGTGCTCAACTCCATTCTTTGAGCCAATTCTAATATTCTCAATTAGCCTTTCAATCTATCATACTTCCACTTTGATTTTGAAATATTGCTAGCCCACTTATCTGACATTGTATTATTCCAAAAGGAGAGTAGAAAAAAAAAGATACAAAATGAGAAACATGGAAAATGCAAAAAAATGCAAGCAAGAAAAAAAGTAAAGGAAAATGATACATGCACTACACCACAACTAGGGGTCCTCAAGCCAGATGTATCTAGTGCTTCGGTTGGTTGGCTTCATCTCTAACCCCCTAGCCCCTTTCCCATTTTTCCTTACATTTATCTAGGGCACATCAAGGTGAGGGCATGCCTAGGGAGTCTCAACTCACCTTAGTTGTTAGACTTGTCTCCCTCAATCATTTGCACTTTTTTCATTCCACTTCATTTATCCTAGTGGTAATCACTTAACATTGAAGCAAAAAGAAAAATTTACTTCATGCAAAAAAGAATCTATTTCATCCACTCCACCTTTTGTCCATCTCCCCAATGGTATCTCTCCAATAACTTTATTTTTCCTCAACAACAATGATAATTTATCCCATCTTCACCAGTGCAAGGTTCCTTTGTCAACCCTCATCAAGAGAAGAATCCATTGAGCAGTCTTCTAACTATGTATACTTGTGCACTCACATAATATTTGCACCATAACCTATTCATGATTTGGATCCGCAAGTGTGGGACAACACTTTAGGCTTTGCAATTCCACCTACACACGCACAAGTCACCATACACGTAAATAGACACACCCCTTAGGGAGAGCACAAGTTGGCTTACAAGACTTTTATAGAATATCATTTGAAGGTCTGAAGACCCATCAACATTGCTGGCCTCTGCATCCTCATCCTTCCATGCTTCATTTCTTTTCTTCTAATGTGCCATCAATGATTCTTTATGTAGACATCATCTTCCATCAGTTATCACATCTTTTTACATGTCATCTATAGCATCCATATGAGCATTATCTTCTTCAATACCAGTTATTCATGTCAATATGCATATCACTCTCATCATCCAACCACACAATTCTGCACCAAAGTCTTTATTTCTCTCCATCAAGACTACTACTTCATCAAGATTGTTCCCATCATTACACATCTACCTTTGATGTGAGTGCAATGGGATTTACACTCGTCTCAAGGGCTAATGTTAACACTATTTTGTGTAAAGTAAAAGAACATCAAAGCAAAGTCAAAACATAAGTACTAGATTTATTTTATAATGGATTATTATTTTTGGAGTGATTCAATGATTATTTTTGGGCACTTACATTGTTTTTTGTATTTCATGGACATCAGATTATCATGGATGTATTATTTGTGAGAGCTGGCTCACTCCTGTATATACATTGTATCTATCTCTCACATTGTATTTGTCACACTCGCAAGTGTTGCGTGGGTTGTGCACATATATTTATGATTCGATTTGGTCTATTTAGACTAAGGTTAAGTATGAGATGAGGATTGACCGGCCTAGACCACACAAAGGGGGTAAGACACCCAAAAGAGGGTGCAAACCCTAATTCATAGGGACACAAACCCTAAAACACAAAGTGGGGTGCAAACCCTAACCATAAAATGGTGTATCATCCTAGATGGGTGACATAACCCTAACCCTAACCCTAAATTGTGTCTATATAAGGGTGGGAGGTCTCAATTGTAATTATCCTTTTGGTGCATCCATACTATGAAAGCTCTATCACCATAACTATTGAAGCTTTATATTCTCTTCTTCTATTATATTAGCTTGCCTCCATTGTTAAGAGTGAATAAGAGTGAGTGAGTGAGAGGTATGTTGAGTGAGGAATTGAGGGAAGGTAAAGCTCTTTGTCATCTTATTTCTCTTCTTCTTCTTCTATACTAGCTTCTCGACTTTTTGGTATACTTGGTGGTGGATGAGAAGGAGCGACGGCATTGGATTGTGTTTCTTAGGTCATGAAACCATCTTGGAGCCTTCAAGCTTTTGGAATACAATGCAAGAAGGTAAGTTGGTGAGTTCACTACAGCTCAAAGCTAGTCTTGTATTCTTGCTTTCTTGGTTTGGAGAGAAGGATGCATGGTTAGTTAGAGTAGAGTGTTGAGAGACAAGGTGAGAGATTGTCATCGAAGCGAGTTGTAGCTTCTAAAAGAATAGAAGTCCATCCAAAGTCCCGATTGTTGTGCATTTGGCTCAACATGTGCATTTGATCAATCTTGATACATAAAAGCAAAGATTTTCACCTATAATAAGCAAATTTGGGGCAAAAGCATTTGAAGCTTCTTTCAATCAACCATGGGCCATTTGCTGGTTGGAGTGGATTCTTTGGAGAATAATTTAGCAGGTAATTGATCGATTGGTTCTCCATACTTTTCACTACTCATTAAGAGGTACATTTGAGTCTACTCTCTTTAATCTCTCTTTCCATCCATTTGTTTGGCTTATCTACTTGTTGAAAAGAGGGATTAAGAGATGTCTGTCATCAAATTTCACATTGAATAGCATATAAGGCCTTTTCTAGGATTGATTGTGGTTATGTTTGTGTTCCCTTATCCTACTTATTAATGTTAGTGCTCTATCGATGCTCTAATTGTATTGGTTCATTGATATCATTTTATGCATTGCACTAGTCTTACTTTGTCTATGTAACCCATTGATCATGATGGGTTACTACCACTGGAAAAGGAATCATGATGGTAAGTGGAAATGTTATAAAGCAACGAGTCACTACTGAAGGATAATTCTATAACCCTTTTCATTCCATTTCAATCATTTGTACCTATCAATCCTTGCATATCATTGACGATCACAAATACTTTTTTCAACTCTGCATTTCATCCATGATTGCTTAGATGTAGCATGTATTTTCCTTGTATATTCCCGTAAAGAAAAGTGGATGCTAGATATGTCTGCAAGCCAAAAGATAGGTGACCCTCCCTTATTGATTTTGACCCTAAAGGGGTGCACCATCCCGACTCGAGCAAAATTTTGCAAACCCTCGATGATTTGGAGCCTATAAAATTTGCAGATACAAGGATTAATTTCCATTGATTTGGAGCAGATTGGGGCGGATTCAATGATTCATTGCATATTCAATAGCATACACTCATTTACATGGATCCATAATTGAAAATAGGGCCAAAAAGTCCCATAAAATTTGTAGAAGTAGGAATTAATTTTTGCTAATTTGGGATTGATTCACTAATTCATTGGATATTCAATAGCATATACTCATTTACAAGGATCCATCATTGAAAACAAGGGCCAAAAACATATCTTACATGTGCCTAAACATTCTCTATAGGTATCATAGGTCATTTTGAGGCTACGAGTAGGTTTTACAAGTGTTAAAAACTTCTCTCATAGGTACAACAAGTCATCACATGGTACTTATAGGTTACAATAGGGACTACGTATGAAAACAAGATTAAAATAGGGTGGTTTTGGATATGAATGTGGAGATTCTTGGGAGCATACATCTACTTAATAAATTCATGGTAAAGATGGACAGTAAGTTTGATGACTTTCTCATTAAAGGTTTGGGCAGTAAGATACATGAAACTCAACCTATTGATGATCATATTCCATCCCCACATTATCCATTTCCAACTCCAAAAAATTCAACTAATTTTGATAAGGGAGACCCATCTAAAATTACAAACACTTTTTAGCTAAAGAACAAGGCAAGGCCATTGCTCAGCCAAAGAAATGATTTTAGGCAAGAAGAGGACACTAGAGTTGAAGATGAATATAATGGGTGTGATCCACTCTACAAGTCTTTCTACACTCAATCAACTACTTTGCCAAGAAGAGTGGAAGTAAATATTGAAGAAAGGCGTGATGGAAGAAGACCTTTGCATGATCAAGCACCTAGAGAGTACAAACCGACCTTCTATTCACGGAATTGGTATGTCCCCTCCTAATGGTTTTGATGGCAATCAAAATGGATAGCCCTCCTATAAACAAACTTCATGGAATAAAGATTAATGGAGGCAACAATCTTATGAACAACATAATAAAAATCCACCACCATCTTACAATGATCGGGAGTATAAGGAGAAGATCAGCATTCCAAATTTCAAAGGAGACAACTCTTCACCTATAGAATGAGAGGAGTGGATCAATAAGTTGGAAATGTACTTTGTACTCTATCTTAAGAGTGATGAAGCAAAGTTCTATTATACATCCTTTCACCTTGAAGGCTATGTCCACACTTGGTGGAGATACATGGAAAGTTTGGGAAAGAGTTTGTCACTTGGGAAGACTTGAAGGCGGCAATGCTTAATGTATTTGTGTTTCCCATGGAAAAAGAGAAATTACAAAGGAGGTGGTATGGTTTGAAACAAAGAGAACTGTTTGTGAAAGAAAATTCCAATATGTTTCCCAATTTATCAATGTATATGGAAGGGACTTCAAGTTTCACAAATCTAAATAAATGTGCATGGACTTGATCTTCATCTTTTATCAAAGGTTGGTGCCATCCAACCCAAGACTCTTCATGAGGCCATAAAACTTGCTAAATGTATGGGCAAAAATACAAGAGGGATGTTGTGAGTTTTCAACCTATCTATGTATGCAATACTTCCTTAGATCAATCTGCAAGGTCTAGGTAGACTTTCAACCATTCAAGAGAGGGTTTTAGCCACTAAAACAAGGGACTAAGTAGCTAGAAAAAAAATCACAACAAAGTACCTTCTTATTCCATTGTTTTTGCATCAAAATAAGGATGTAATTACAAACCTACAAGTGAAGCAAAAGGCACTTATATAAAGGTTGAAAATGGCATAAAATCCACCACCAATAATACCAATAGCACACTCTTATGTAATGACTTAGAGAGATGCACACCAAAGTTTTATGTTTTCAATGCAAAGAAAAGTGGTCTTTAGATCATAAGGAATGTTATAAAGCTTGAAATGCAAAGATTAGTTATGCTAGTCATTGAAGACATGGATGAACAAGAATCTCGTGAAGGCAATTTGTCCCATATTGAAGCCAACCCAACAATGGAGAATGCCAACTATGAATAATTCTTTAATCCAATGGACAACTTTCCATTTTATCCAAGTACTAGTAATGTAGTGCATGTTTTTCTGCATGGTACACAAGGATACTATGGGTGTGATGATTTCTTCCATGGTTACCTTTTGACCCTGTGGATAATTGCTTTCAATGTTAGCCATTTTATCATACCTATAAGGAAGATTTTATATTCGTTCTAAAGTGCATTTACCTCTTCCTCCAAAGAAGACAAAGAATCTTCAAAAGGGTGCACTTTATACAATTGCAGAACAATGGGAAACTTGCTATTTGAAACTTTTTTCATGAAATAAATTGTCTTCTTAACAACAAATATTGACTTTATGTGATGGATAGGTTCCTTATAGTCTCCACTTTACAAGAATATTTTGTTCATGTCAATCAAACTTCTCTATCATAAGTTATGGCCAATTTTAGATGGCAACAATATTTTTGACAATCTACAACAATTCGTTCTTGTTTTTACTCGTTGAAGGGATCTTTCTCGACATGAAGACTTTTATTTCATCATGGACTTATACTTCAACATGGGTTGATATGCCACCAAGCTATCCTTCAACTATTCATTGTAAATTTCCTCAAATTCAAAAGCTTCTTTAGGAGGGAATGGTTTGTAATAGAGGAAATAAGTACCTTCTAAAGCATAGAGTTAGAATAGAGTTAGAGTGGAGTATAAATGGGTGAGAAAGTAATTGTGCACATCATCTTTTTGCCATTAATTAATTTTCCTCCTAAGGGCTCCTATTCTTGGACCTCCCACCATGGCTAAGGTGTGACTACCTTGCTCCACCATTGCAATAGGTGGGTATCGTGTTGCCATTTTCATTTTCCCTATTGTATTTCTTCTACACATTGATATGTGAATTAGCCATGGTTACCTTGATCATGGCCTTTACAATATTTCAATATTATTTTATAGTTAGGGGAAATTGTCTTTATTACATATGGGCACTTGCTTTTGCAAGTTTTTCTACATTCCAAGGGCTCTGTTTTACATTAATGCAATGCAAGGCATGGGAGATGCAAGGGCTAATGCAAAGTATGATGCTAAACATGATGAAATGCAAAGTATAGTGATACGACTTGAGTACTATCATCATAATGAAATTGTTTACTTGCCAAGCCCCATTTTATAAGTGTGATGATCAAGATGTGATATAGATAGTGATACAAATACGTATGAATCAATGAATAAGAAGAATCATAATCCTCTAAGCACTAAGCGAAAAGGCCACCCTTTTTCACAAATGGATGGTGGAAGGGAACGCTATGGGAGCCCCCTCTCCCAACCATCCCAATGCCAAAGAGTAGGGTGGACCAATGCTAGCTCTTTGACCAAGATAATCAAAGATCGTGTGGTCAATTGGTTTGATTATTATATTAGCATGGTTATCTAAAAATGGAACAAATCTAGGTAGAGTATCAAGCTCCACCTGCTCTCTTGTAAAGTGATGTGGACTCTAGCATGCTTCATTTTGTTACTAATGATGGGGTTGCTAGTCATTATTATCATGCGCAAGCTATCACCTAACATGGACATTGTAGCTCTACCATCAAAGACCTTAAACAAACAACGTTGGTGATAGCATCATACAAGGCCAATCTCTTGTTTTCAACTTGACTAAACAATCAACAAGGAGATGTAGCCACCATGGGAACATTGGGTATCCAAGTCTTAGCTAAGTAAGAATTTGCATGTTGTTGTAGGGATAGTCCATAACTAAAGGACAAGACATAAATACAAGTGTACTCAATATACCCCACACACACACCCACGCACACGCGCACACACACAAAATGTTGTGAGACTACCTATATGCATTAAAGGATTGGCTAATGATGGAGATAGATTAAAGATTTAGGCAAATGTAAATGAGAAATAAGAGCTCTCCCACTACCTAATGGTAGTTATACTTGTTGAATAGAGAAGCATCATCACACTCTTTAGCTAGCTTCATAGTTTGGCCTAATGTGGTGGCCCCACTAGCCATGCACCTTGAGGATAAAACTAATAAACTAGAATTGAAGGGCATACTTTTGCTTCGGTATAAAGATACCCTCCAAATGCTCAACAACCTCCATCCCCATGAAATAGGATAGGATCATGCTTAATTATGCCAAATGTTCAAATGTAGAAATTAGTTGTGCATTTATATAGTAAATAATGGATGTATGTGAGCCGATGATGAAAACATCATACCAACATACAACACATTGCCAAAGTAGATCATACATAAGAGATTGGGATTATAAGGGGATGAATGGAAACCATGAGATTTTAAGAAGTCCATTCTATGGAGCCATTACTACGTTGCTTTGTTCCCCGTAAAGATATTTCATAATTTGAGTGCCAATTTCCTCAATGCCCATAATCAAAAACCCTAGTGGCTAGGCCACTTAAGACGACTTCATCCAAAAAGCCATGTAGAAAGGCACTCTTGACATCCATAAGGCCATTTATGGTGAGAGATCAAGCCAAGTAAAATAGATAAAAGGATGTCAAACACACAATTGTCCAAAGGTTTCCTCATAGTTAATACCACAAGTTCTCTTAGCCCTTCCAGCACACGGTGGGCCTTCTATTTGTCAAAGGTCCTATTAGCTTTGATCTTAGTATGAAAAATCTACATTGTACTAATTGCCTTGTGACTTGGACGATCCATCAATGTCCAAGTCCCATTACAATCAGTCCACTTGCCACAATTGCAACTTGAGCAACTACTTGGAAGTTACTACTTGCAATTGAGCCTTCAACAAAGAGAAACAATACTTTCCTCTCTAAATAGAATGACATTACATAAAAATAATCCATTTGAATCCTCCATATCCTCAATTTAACTCTATATAAAACTCCCCATTCAAATAATTTGAATAAAATCTCGTAAGGATCAATCTCTACAAGAATTAAAGTTTGGAGCTGCCCACTCTTGATGGTGTTAATAAAATTTGAACCTCTCCCACACGTTTTTTATATCAAACACCAACCCCAACACCATCTTTCATTATCATGAGTAGCATTAAATACTAGGTAGGCAAATCATGCATCCAACAAGACTTAGAACCAACCAACTCCAACACCATCTTTCATTATCAGGAGTAGCATTAAATACTAGGCAAGCAAGTCATGCATCCAACAAGACTTAGAACCCACAATCTCACAACTGTGAACCCAAGCATTGACCACAAAACCACACTTCAAAGACCAAATCCAAGCACCACAAGTCTAGCTTTTATGTGATTACTCCTTTTCTTGGATTAACCTCCAAACATCTCACTTATGCGAATTTAAATAGGGTTGTCTAAACAAGGTTTGGCCTCACTCAAACTAAACAAGGAACTCAAAATCAACCTACTGGGTATGAAACCACAACTTAAAACAAATCCTTCCCAACAAGCCTAGCATGCTAGCAATGTACATAAGCAAGTCACTCAAAATCAACCTATTGGATATGAAACCACAACTTAAAACAATTCCTTCCAACAAGCCTAGCATGCTAGCAATGTACAAGATTGCAAACCATCTAAAACTCAATAAGAACTGCACTCATTAAAAGATATCTTATCTTATATTAATTAGTTTGAATCAATCTCCACTAAACCAATGGGCTACTACCACAATACAAGATTGCAAACCATCTAGACCTTATTAGGAACTACACTCATGGAATGATATAGTTTACATTAATCATTTTGAATCAATCACTTGCCAATAGCCTACTAGTTGTACATATCAAGAATATTATGTCTTGCTATGGTCCAGATTATTTTCAATTCAACAAGCTTAGTTCCAGAAAGATCAAGTGTATATCTCAGTTCTTCAAACAATTAGCACTTACACCCAAAAACCTGACCTTAGAGCAATCCAACCATTTCAAACCTAAAATTAATCCAATTATTCCAAAGCGTTTACAAGGTGACCTTTGTTTTACCAAGCTTTTCCTTCGTTGTGATTAGAATTTTGACATCAAGCATGATTCATGGGATGCAGACAACAACAAGAGCACACTTGAAATAGATTATTCTCATATCAGGTGAAATCTTCATTGATGAATCTGTGCAAGGCTTGCAAGTCTTGATAGACATACACATCAATGCATGAATAAAAATTTGTACATGGCCTGATGCAATGATCCATAAGACCTTTCAAGCATCTTACACGGACACCCTCTCAAGCCCAACAATGGTTACATACTGTCCAAGACCAAACCCTTAAGCAAGTCAGAATGACCACCAACACATCTAAAACACCAGGAAAACGGTGCATGAATCAGACCTCTATGGTTTGAACAGGATTGTAGTGTTTGCAATCATAGATGTTACAGTGTAAGGATCCATATTGCTTGCTGGCCGCCTGTCCTCAAAGTAGCCTAAAACGTTCACAACGACAGCAAATCTCATTCAGTGCGTTGTTAGAAGGGACAGAAAGCAGGACTCACAAAACCTCGATCGTTACCTTTTCCTTCTGCTTCAGTGTCCCGACCAACTCGGATGGAAGCACCACGATTTGCAACACCCTGTTCAATAAAGTCCTTGGCATCAAATGCTGCTCTTGAGATAGTGCTGACAAGTCTGCCATTGCAGTATTAACAGTTTGAACACACTTAAATGCACACTTGTAAGATACCTACCCAGCTGAACGTATTAATGTCAGCTGTCTCATGTCGCCCAGTAAGTCGTCGTTCATTGCCTTCTCCATAAGCAGCAATGTGCTCCTTGTGCTTCAGGCCAAGCTTCTCTATAGCCTTTTTAATAATCTCGTACCCACCTTCGTGTCTCATTGATTTTGTACTGTTTATCAACAAGCACAGTGATATTAGAAATGTGTTCGCGCGCGCGCGCGCGTGTGTGTGTGTGTGTGGTGCCGTACTTGATGGAGCTTGAACAAAGTGATTTTCAATGGTACTAACTCTACAGATAATATCAATATTGCATTCATTCATATGCAAACACTGAATACCAGAAAACACATGCCCTTCGGCGAGTGCACACGAAAGCAGATTGCAATTAACTGCTCACCTATAATTTGTGTGGCATCCAGCTCCATTCCAGTCTCCCTATACCCACAGCAATTGAAATTAATGAACCATTTTGATCCAACTTTGCCCACCCACTTTGCAAATATACAATGAATAATCCTTTCAAAGTTCACATTGTACCTCAATAGGCTTAGGGTCCAAGGAAAGGACAACACCTGCAAGTTCTGTTATGCGCTGCAAGCAAATACAAATTGTCAGCACGTACATCCAGAATCCTCTTAAACAGTCGTGGAAAATGCCTCATTTCATTAACTTTTAACCTCATGATCAAATGTGCACCCGCGACACATGCTTAAGCCATCAATCAAGCAAACAATTTCTTTGGTGAAGAGAGAGTGATCACCTCCAAAATGTAACGAGCGCACCAAAGCTGATCTCCGGCAGAGATGCCTACACAAGGACCGACTTGAAATTCCCACTTCACATGCAAAAGACAAAAGATGTGAAGTCCAGATCCTGCCTATGGTGGGACAGCAATGTATATATAATTCGGAACAAGCAATTACCTGACCAGGCATCACCTCGCCGTTGATGCCTGAAACCTGAATGCCAGCATAAATACAAGCCTTGTAGTGGGCATTAATGATGTCACGTCCCCAGGCCTTATCAGCTCCTACTCCACAGTAGTATGGACCCTAGCAGCAGCAGAAGCTTTCAACGAGGCTTCTATCCACAATCAGTCCAGATCAACTTCTATGATCGTTCAGTCAGTGTGCTTGTCTTACCTGTGGACCTGGAAAGCCTCCAATTGGCCAGCCTAAAGGCCACTTGACTTCCTTCTGGAGAAGAGTAAACTCCTGTTCAATGCCAAACCTGAACAATTGAAAAGTAAACAAGATGTCAACAGAGCACCTGCCTAGCCATGCTAATCTTTGTTGATATGAAAGAAAACGTGAGTGTGTGCACATATGCAGGTGCAGGTGCAGGTGCAGATGCATGCTAATTCCAGTCTAAAATGACGGAAGATCCATTCGAAACTTGCTAACGGGAGCATCCAACCGTTAATGAAGGTATTAATCATGTGCTACGCCTAAAAGGACTGTTCTAAGTCCTTTGACGACATCACATGGCATGCCAAAATTGCACTATACCCTTGCGAAGATGCTCATTCTTCCGAGCAATGGTGAGGAAATGTCTCGAACTTACCATGGTTCTTCTTCCTCTACTGTCTTCTGAGAAAATATCTTTGCGGCTCCTGCACGCTTGTTGGTTGGAATGGGCTCACCAGCAGGGGTGTAGCAGTCGCATATCACCTACAAAATTGTCAATCCTCAGTTACCATCAGAACTGAAGTAAGAATGAGTGTCACAAAACTTTTCGCTCAAAGTCTTAACCAAATCTGATGCCGACCAAAAACAGAGTAAGGCCTCTAAAGACCCCTCCCCTTTAGCCAAGCCTAAAACGTTTGAACAATTGTTTAGCATACATTATAGGATCCAAAAACTCTTATCATAAATGACAATCTGACAAAAGATGGAAGGCAAAACACGTTGACACCAAGGAATAATAATCTTCTTCAGAAGAGAGTCTTCAACAATCACTCGTGTTACCAGAATGTTATCACCACCGCGAAAAGGATCCTTGAAGATGGCCTGGGGGCTGCATGGAAGGAGAAGGCAAATCATTTATAAGATAATTGCAGGGTGACAGACATGAATAAGTTATAAAACTGTTGATAGAGGGAGGGGATGAGCCTTACTAAAGAATAACCTCGCTGTCTTGTCCAGGAGCTTGGCCTGTGCTAGATCCATCATAGTTCCACTTGGGAAGGTCCTTTGGGCTTTTGACTGGGGCTTTCACAGTCTGGAAAAACAGCAACAGTCAGCATGTTTAACCCGATTGTAAAGACTTACAACTATTGGACACCTAAGATAGGAATTGTGTGTCTGAGTATCGTAATTACCTTTGCTTTGCTGCGCAGGTCCAGACCTGATCCGCCGATCCTGCGAATTGATAACTAAATAACATGAGCCGGCATGGACTCACGACCAAACAGCTTAAACTGGCATGAATTCTCAACCAAATAACATAAAGCTGGCATGAATTATTAAACAAGTAGCACAAAACTGGCATGGATTTGATAATTTCTCAAGCAAATAGCATAAAGCTAGCATGGATTTGATGAGATGACTCAGTAATCAGGATCTTAGCTTCGTTTTCTTTTTTGATGTTTGCAGTGCAAGAGTGTTAATCATGGGTCTGACGGACAATTGTTAGTTGAGTAAGTAAAGGAATGCTGGTTGTTTCAAAGATTAGCATCGGTAGATCAGCCTACAAAAAGAGATAATATTGCAAGCATGCAAAAAGACAGCACAGAGAGAGAGAGAGAGGGGGGGGATGGGGAGATGGTTTTATTGTCTGACCAGATGTATTCAGCAATGATCTCGCCAGTGTGAGTGATGTCGAGATCGAGGAGCTCTGAGAGGGTGGCCATGGAGGAAGGATGTCTGGCAAGCACAGGCAGAGCAGGGAGCAGCTGATGAGAGAACAGGAGGACGAGAAGAAGAGGAAGGAAGAAGAAGAAAGCCTGGTGTGGTTGCTGGCTACAGTGGTGTAGAGAGACTGGACTATATTAAAAAAAAAGTGGAGGGGGGCGAGAAAGATGATGAGTCATGACGATACGGCCCAAGGTGTACGAATTTTTGCATAGGCGATAGGCCTGCCCGCTCTCTCTCTCTCTCTCTCGGGTGTGTGTCTCTGCCTGTATTTTCCTTTTTGACGCTCTATTATTAAACTCGTTTCAATCGCCTACAATTATAATCTATTTTTCAAAAAATTTAAATCAAATCTCGTCTGTGGACTCTGGAAAGACAAATTATATATATATATTACATAAATTATTAAAAACTACAAGGAAAATACGAAACGGCGAGATGACCAACAACAAGACGATGTTTTGCCCTTTTTTTTTTTAAATAATTACCTACGTTACCGAGTTCCCACCCTCTAGGACATCCATACGGGGGGGGGGGGGGCCCAGCCCCACCCTATAGGACCTCCATACTGGGCCCACCGCGCGGCACATTATTGGGAGGATGCCCCTACAGCCTATAGCCTCTATGAAATTGTGTAAGAGACGGGACACACGCAAACTTCAACTGACTCACGTCAACTTGCAAAGTAATAGCGTTCATCATGTGGCTTGAGTTATTACGAGCCTTTGGAAACTCGTACCTCCCTCGTGTGCTTAAGGTATGAACACATCTGCAAAGATGTTTCTCGCCCCCTCCGTCTAACAATGCAACAAACTACTATATACCACCATGCCCTATAAATTCTAGTTTGACGCCAAGGTTTCTCTCCTCTCCCCTCATCTTGCCAAGGACCCATCATTTCTATTAACCTCTTGCATGGCCAATTCTCCTCCAAGGTCATAACTCCCTCACATAGGTTCATTGAGCTACACAAGGCACAGCTCTTACATGGTCCTTTCAAAGTGAAAACATAATCTATTATGAAAATGTATACGACTAGGGAGAGTGGACTTCCACCCTTGGTCGCACATAAGGTTACTAGGGAGAGTGGACTTCCACCCTTGGTCAATACATCCAGGAGGAGCAAGGTGAGTGAGGTTAATTTCACCCCACGCTCACCCAACTAGTTCTTCAAATAAGTGGGCTACTAACCCGATGCTCCAATGGCATTGTAGTCGTTTTGTCCCCTTGATCAACAAAGCAAACGAAATTTGACTATCTGATTTAATAATCTCAACACAACCGGTACCATTAATCTCTCAACCAATGGTCAAGCATCTCCTTTTCTTTCTCATCTATTGGTGGGACTTCAAAAGAGAGGCACGCATTGGTTTCCCTACTGCCCTACTCACCCCAAAGCGACCCAACTCTTAGGAGCTGCCTTACAAGTCTAAGACTTCTTACTTAGTAAATTAAGCAAAATCAAAATCTCTAACTCACACATAAAGACCATGGCTAACTAAGAGAGTTTATGTTCCTCTCCTAAATCCTAGATTCAAAGTTTTAGCTCAAGGTTTCATGGTACCCATTGTTTCTTCCTCCTGAGGTATGCATTGAGTCTTTCTTTCTTCTGGCTTGTTCCAACTTGCTCCTAGCTTGTCAAAGAGCTTCTTGAGGCTTAGATGAGCCTTTTTGAGTGCTTATTGAGTTGATAGTCATTCTATCTATTTTCAATGGATACAAGGCATACTATAGAAGTTGTGGAGCTATGGCAACTTGACATAGTAAAATCCAATAAGGTTCATAATTGTTAGGTGTTATCATAGATTGGCAATGTCTCTCCTAAATTAAGTGATGTAAAAGCAAAGCACACAAAGAACCTAGTTTCTCAAAACTTTCATAAAACAGAGGAAAAAAACAAGTTAATTTATGTAAAAAAATAAAGACAAGAATCCTATAGTGATGTAGTACTACAAGTGTTTCAATTGCTGCAAACAACCATTGCTTAAAGCCTATGATTGTTGCCAACTAATAAAGAAAAACACATTATAAAGCTCCCATGGGACTGGATTCTAAAGTGAAAAATGTGGGAACATAGAGTCTCAAATTTCAAACATAGGACTTCACAAGAAATTTAAGAAATTACACCACTTGATAAACTCTAAAGAAGAAAGAAAAACATAGAATAGGACCCAACCTACTACATTCAACATTCATGCTGTTTCACAATATTAAGGGAGTATCTTTTAGGGTAAAACTCCATGACCACATTAGTTTTAAGCCTTGGAAAGAAGATTGTGAAATTAAAGTTTCCTTCATTAAAAGCTATAAAAAGTATATGCAAAATCTCAACTATTTTTGTTATAGTTGCTATAAATGATATATCAAAACATATTTCTTTTGCAATAAAACTATTTGAAGTGTTTGCCATTATGCAAGACAGTATTAGACATAGTAGCCACAACTATCATTCATTAATGTGCTCTGATGGAAGAGCTTCAATCTAGAGCGACTTTAGTATTGACACGAGTGGATGAGGAATGGAGCCAATGGCAAGAGACTCAAATTGGGTTGTTGTAGTGGTAATTCAAAGCCCATAATGGCAAGAGACTCAAATTGGGTTGTTGTAGTGGTAACTCAAAGCCCATAATGGCCAATTGATAACACCATTCCACTACTTCCATCTTCTTTAAAAAAGCATCAAATGTTTCATCCTCAAGTTGTTCTTTGATTACTTTGCCCTAAAACCTACTTTAAAACTTGAGGCAAGTTGCTTCAAGTCGTTGCCAATTGACTACCTTCAAACTATTAGTTGGTTTCTATACATGGTGTCACCGTTTCCTTGACAATTTGTCTCTTAAGGATTTTTTCAACATAACACACCCCTTTCAATGTTGCAAATAAGCCCTATAATTGGTGGGGATCCATTAGAATGCCTCCATGCAATGCAAGTCATGGCAAGATTAATTGCATAATAATTAGAAATGCTAAGATCATAGAAATAACATGAATTCAATAAAATACTTCCTTTTTGTTTCTAAACTCCTAATCAAAGCATCATAATCATATGCTTATTGAGGGGTGAATAATCCACTAAAAATACTACCATGGTTTATGTTTAAGGGTGCACCTTAGGATTATCCATTTACTTGATTCGAGATAAACTAATATGCAATATCTCAAAGGGATCAGAGTGCTTACTTGTGCATGTTAAGGACAATTTGTAGATTGATCAGCTACCTAGTGTCATGTGTTGAAACTTTTTGAAATTCTAAGGAAACTAAATAGTATGATATATAGGAACAATAGTAGAAGAAAATTGGAATAGCAAGAATGCCAACTAATTAATTATAAGCACACTCATAAGATTAAAAGATATGGATATAGGTCAACTTTCGCAAATCTTTTTTGAAAGCATAAGAATTCCAATCACTATGATAACAAGCATAATCATGAGTAGCAAAAGAGATATACTTTGATTATGAAAGAAACTCGCGGCTTGGTGACATCATTAGTCACAAAAATGATTTGCACTAATCTTGTTAACTAGTTCATACCACAAGGAAGATAATGGTGTACTAATCAAAAAATTAAAACCAACTTGATGCTAAGTAGGCTAAGCCATTATTTCTTCTAATTGTGGAAGGGAGCTTAAAGGCAATCTTAGAAGTTTGAGACTTTTTGCCCAAAATGCTAAAAAGGGGCCACATAAAGAAAATAAAAGAAATAACACGAGAGAGGAGAAAAAACCCAAAGGAAATACTTTACTCTAGCTTGATGGTGCATTTCTCGTTTATGGGTTATATTGCCAAGGTGACTTTGATATAACATTATCAAAAATGTATCTAGATAGCTCTTCAAGTACTTTCAAAAAGAGATGCCAAGTTGAGAAATGTAGACCTCACAATCTAGATATAACATATGAGAGGTCAAGGTGGCATGCACGTTGGACTTTAATATTAAAGGAACAATGTCCAAGATAGGGCTTTGTGGTGTGAGTATAGGAAATTACCCTCACGAGAGTCAAATGCTTCATTTTCCTTGCATTGACATATTTCACATTTGAAGGGATGCACTTTGAAGGGCACAATTGATCATACCTTTGTCAAATACAATGCATGTGCCTTATCTTGGAAAGTGTGGTCCAGTGTAAACTTGTGCTTGTGTGAAGCCCTTGCAACCTTCATCCCCAACAAGCTTGCTTATCTTATCCTATTTTCCATCTTTTTTATTATTGCATTTTTGCTAAAAACAATTTCTATATTATATTTAGCACTCTTTGGATTTCTTCTTGGGAAGATAAAGGCACACTAGTTGCCATAATGGGTGTTAAGCTCTTGATATTCGGATGATATCTTTGGCCAATCACTTAAGTTCCTATGACATCTTCAAGTGACATGGACTTTCCTCCAACCATGAGGGTGGAACCCTCTCTCATCCATTTAATTATCAATACATGGAACAACAAATAGAATGCTTGGTGTTGTTTGTCACTCATGTTTCCACAAACAAAAAGTCCTTATTCATGGAAGCTTCATCATCAATATATGTGCACACCACACATTTTTAAAGGGTCTTTTGAGTGTAGGCCTTCTCCAAAAGTTTTGAATTATAGAAGAATGATTTAACAATCACTATTGTCTACCCAATCAAGTCTTTGTAACGTGGCCAATGTATTAATGGCAAGAATTAAAATTATGTGCAACATCCTATTCGACAATCCTCAATACCGAGAGCCTATTACTAGTAGCCTTATATGGTGCTCTTTGATTCTTCAATAAATTATGAATTTAAACCTAATCAATGTTTTTCGTAGGCTTAGATGTTTATGTTGCTTTGAATACATTCAAATTTAGCATAATGCCTCAGAGCTTGGCAATCATGAATTGCTAATGTTTGTATTACAAAGGATTGACACCAAATGATAATTCAACAATGTGCCATGTGATTAAAGTATTATATAGTTAAAGAGTCAATGAATCCTCTCATTCTAGAAGTGTAGGCGGCTTGAAGGAATCTATGGCCTCTAAAAAGTGAAACTTTCCCCTTAATGGCTTTGCTGAAAAAAAGATGTTTCTTCCATTGTGCAGAGACATGTCGTTAGGAATTAAAGAAAAAACATTAGTACAATTTGGAAAGCTCTTAGATCACTTATGAGGATACATGAGTACAAAATGTATGGATTTCCAATTCGTACAATGGGAAATATTTTTAAAACTTATTCTCAAGCTAAAATGCATTGAGTATAACCTCTCATAAAGCTAAGTGGATGGAAGTTCATTTAGATTAGTAGATAAGAAGATTGAACATGTAATTGGTGGTGTATGAAGTGGATGGTAGTCTATTAGATGAGTAGAGAAGAAGATAGAACATACAATTTATGGTTCCCATGTGATAGGTGAACTTTAGTAATCTAGATAGATGGATGTAGCTTTGAGCATGAGTTGATAAGCCCTTTCAAACATTGCGTCATAGGTGGATCTTAAGATTAAGGAACATGAATATTTATTCTACAAAATTTTGACTAAAATATAGTGAACTACTATAATCAAATTGTGTACCTTTAACATGCTCACAATTAGTTTAAAGTAACTTTCACTTAAATACAAAGTGACACATTTTCTCTTATGATACTTATAGCAAAAGATTGTACCTAGGAAAATAATAACATTTTATGATTCATTTCTTTGAAAATTGCTTCTACTTTCAGAAGATACTTCTAGCAAGTGTGATTCTACGCATCACCCATTTCAATGTAAGAGATAAACATGATTTTAATAAACTTATTTTATATGTTTGGTTACACACAATGGGAAATGGTCCTCTTTTCTTTTGAGGAATTCAATGCTTTTGATGAACATGGTTTTCGTGTGCTTTTCTCATATTATATATGATGTTGGAAGGAGGTAGTGTATCAAGTTTGAATTATTGTATTAGCTCTTTTACACTCAAACCTAATTGGTGACACTTGGCAATAACATATTAGATGTTTCCTTATTACAATTATTTTCAAAAGTGTACCTTGATACATGCTCACAATTTGAGCATAATTTAGGATTCTCTCTCTAATGTGTGTGTGTGTGTGTGTGTGTGTGTGTGTGTGTGTGTGTGTGTGTGTGTGTGTGTGTGTGTGTGTGTGTGTGTGTGTGTGTGTGTGTGTGTGTGTGTGTGTGTGTGTGTGTGTGTGTGTGTGCGTGCGTGTGCGTGCGTGCGTGCAATGTAAATGATATTAGCCATATAACATTCCACATTCAAACTAAAACTATAGAAACGTCATATTTATTATGTGCTATTTAACTAAATGTACCATGAGGACAATTGATAGGTTGTAGCACAAAAATATAGCATATGAGAAACTATTTTGGAATATTTAAACTAATGTTTTCTCAATTCTTAACAAAGAGAGATGTGTCTTACATCCACCTTTTAAGAGTAAAGGAGGGATGTTTCAAACTCTTGGAAACATGTTAAAAATGTTATATTTTGAAGTAGTGTATGTGTCTGGTGGGCAAATCAAATAGTAGATGTTAGCTTCTCCTCCACTTGAAATGGACTCCTATCGACGGAAAAAAAACTTCTTAAGCCCTAAAAAGTCATTTATTTCCTCCCAAAGAGTGTGTTGACATGCACATCTTTTTGGGAAAAAAAAGACAGCTTTCACGATTCTTTCATAGTTCGATCATTTATCTAAATCTTACACTTAGGATAAATAATTTAAAGAATGCATGTATAAGTACCTAATCCAAGTCTAGTTTTCCATAAAATAGAGTTTTTAGAAAATGGCTAAGAATGTACAAATATTGTTTATAAAACTAGACTTACATTAGGATTAAATGAATGATAATAATATACCAAGTTATGCTTTGTAAATCTAAATATTAGTTACTGTTAATTAAGGGTAGCCTTTAAAAAATATGAAATGGAATTGATTGATGCCATAGTGCCATCAAGTGCATATATAGGTGAGTATTGTGCAAGCAATTGCTCAAGTAATATATTGATAGAGTCTTTGATTGTTTAAAGAATTTACTAGGCAAGAATGGAAAATAGAGATCTAGATTTCCTTAGACTTGTGAGTTGTATGGCTTTGTAATAAGAAGATGCAAATGCAAGTATCAAACTTATGATGTCAAGAATGTAATCAAATTATACTTTGCAAATGTGAGGAAGTTATATATGAGTCCATATGCGAGAAGAGGTTAGGGTTATTTGCCTCTCTCCTTCGTGATAGATTGGCAAATACTTTGGGTCTACATGGATGGATATTGAAAAGAAGATGGCTTGAAACTTGATACTTGCACTTTCCCAATTACTAGTTTTAGATGGATAGACTACAAGGATTTGAAGGATTTCCGAGTATAGATAGAGTTCTAAATGGCTCACTACATGCCCTTGAGGAAAATTTATTAGAAGCTTAGTGATGTTCATTAATGAGGATTTTATTCTCCAATTATGAAAGCCATGTGATAGGAGACATTAGGGCCATTTGCCTCTCAAGTTGGACCTATGATTCTCTATTAAAAAAACTGAGGAAGACACTATTTTGCCTAACCAAATCTCAAGTACATGAGGTATATAGCACTTTAGATTCAAGGAAGGATGTTGAAGTCCTCACTCAGGTAAATTTCAAAGCCTCTAATTGGTTGATGCTTTGAGAAGGTGCCAAGAAGGGGTAGCAATGCCAAATCCATAGATGCCAAGGATGAGTTATAGCCTAAGTTCCATATGTTTTTCGCCTTTGTTTATCAAGATCCACAAGAAAATTATGGGATGGATGTCACAAAAGCATTTGCTAGGGGTTTTTTGTGTGAGTGCTTGAAGGGGCTAGTTGACTAGGCATTGTTTCTAGAAAGCATTATTGCAAACATGGATATTGCCGGCTTGTGTGCTAAGAAGCAAAGGAAGGGTTTTCTTTCATTTCTCCTCCACATATTAGATGACAATCATCATAGACTTTGATGGATCAAACGGCATCTATTTCTCATATGCATGAGGTGAAGAATAGAAATTACATGGAGCAACGAAAATAATCCAAGGAAGGAGTAGAGAACACATAGCAAATATGAGAAGAACAAAAACTACATTAATTTCAAGTGAACTAATACAAACATGGTTTTGTCCACATGTGCACTTCTACTGTGAAGCTTAGATGGCAATCTAGACATATAATAGGCGAAGAGCTTAAAAGGGTAGTTGGAAGAACTCCGATTGCATGAAGATAGATTGATGAAGGCTTTGGAGGGATCTTCCTCTTATAGCTCGAAAAGGTAGTCTAGTTGGCATGTCTAACCATATTATGGACCTTCCCTAGTTGTCTAGAGAATATTCCAAGGAACATTTCCTTTACCGTTAAGCACAATGCTCCTGGATCCCCGTCAAGGGGGCCACTAGCCCCCCTAAGATCCCCCAACTAAGGGCCACTTTTGTGGTCCTTGGACCCCAAAATAGGGGTCCTTGATAACTCCCACACCCTACAACTTGATGCATTATGCCTCGAGTTGCTACTAGCATAACTACTCTATTTAATCCAAAGGCTAGATCCACAAAGGTCAAATTTTTGCCATCCAATCACATAGACCTCATCCGACATACAAGTCAAGACCCAACCAATATTCGTGCTCCTACACGACTTCTCCTCATAATGGGGACCTTACAACTTAGAGCACCATATAAGTCAAGACCCAACCAATATTCGTGCTCTTACACGACATCTCCTCATAATGGGGGCCTTACAACTTAGAGCACCATGGATCCTTGGTGGCACCTTATGAGGGTGGGGTATTAAGCATACTTAACACCCCCTTCCCCCCTCAATGTCCACCCGCAGGTGAACTATATCCTTGACCCAATGTCAAGTCTCTGAAGATGAACTCAAAGAAGATCCTTTGTAAGAGCTTTGGTGAAGATATCTACTCCATTCTCCTCCATTAGAAAATAGACAATCTCTATCATCCCATTCTCAATCAAGTCATGCATGTAGCGATATTGGATCTCAATGTATTTGGTGCGTGTATTAAAAATTGGATTTTTGGTAATTGTGATGCAGCTTTGATTATCACATCTTAGCACTATTGGGTCTTCATCCTATATTCCCATATGCCATAGGATCCTCCCCGACCATACTACTTCACATGTAGCAAAAAAAGCTACCTTGTACCCTGCTTCAGTATAGTAGAAGACAATGCCACAATCGGTCACTTCTTATTAATCCAAGAGAATATTCCTGAACCTAAAGAGAAAAATATCTAGAAACTGATTTCTTGGAATCAATGTCACCTGCTCAATTTGAGTCATAGTTTCTCACAAGAGCACTTATGGAACTATATGTAATACCATGGTCAAGAGTTTCCTTCAAGTATCTCAGCACCCGCATCCTAGCTTTCCAATGATTTTCTTGTATTTTGTTTGAGAACCTGCTCAAAACACCAATAGAAAAATTTATATATGGCATGTATAAGTAGATGAGGCTACCAACCAACCCCCTATATCTCCCAATGTCTACTAGAGCTAATGTATCCTCGATGCACAACTTCACATTGACCTCCATAAGTGTAGCTATCTGCTTACACTCGATCATGCTAAATGCCTTTAAGATCTTCCATGCATACTTCTTTTGAGAGATGAAGTTTTTGCCAAGCACTTGCTAGAGACTTCAATCTCCAAACAACAGTGTAACAAGCCCAAGTCTATTATTTCAAACTCAAAGCTCAAAGTCTTTTGAGTCTAATGGATCGTATCTTCATAATAAGAAGGTCATCTACATATAAGACAATCACTATATGCTTTTCACCATCCCTGTAAATATACAAGTTATCAATTTGAGGCATATCTTTTGAAATTTGAGCCTAAGAAGAATTTATCTATCTGCTTGTACCATGCTCTAGGGGCTTGTTTCGTTCAATACAATGCCTTCTTCAACTTACAAACTTTGCTCTTAGAATGGGGGATCTCAAACCCCAGTGGCTAAGCCACGTATACTTTCTCCTCAAGGTCACCATTCAAGAATGTTGATTTAACGTTTATTTGGTAAATTGACCACTTCTTATGAGTGGCCATTGCAATTACTATTCGAATAGTGGCCATTCTAGCACTTGGAGCAAATGATTCTTGAAAATCAAATCCTTCAACATATGAAAATCCCTATGCAACTAATGTGGATTTGTACTATTCTAGGGTGCCATTAGCCTTGTACTTTACCTTATAGACCCACTTGGTGCTAATAATCTTCCTCTTTTCTGGTCGATCCATAGCTTCCAAGTGTCATTCTTCATTATGATGTCATACTCAGCTTGCATAGTTGCTCTCCATGTTGGATCGACAAGTGCTTCTTCCAAGTTTGTTGGATTCTTTACTTCTCTCATAATCTCAGCCATCAAGGCCATATTGACTATGTGAGCAAAAGCCTTTATTTGCTCCTCAATTCTTAGAGACCGTCTTGGTCCATTTGTCTTTTCCCCAAGTGTGGTAGGCTTAGGAGTACTGCAATCATGGAGTTGCTTCATCCATCGAGGCAATGGCTTTTCCGATGGTGTAATTGTAGGATTATGACCTTTTTTCTTATTATTTGAATGTGATGCTTCCTCCTCCTTGAGGGTGGGATAGCTCTTGGGATAGGTTCATAGTGGACTACTTTTTCCTTGGATGAGAAAGTGGAAGAAATTATATTGTTCTCATCCATTGTATGTGGCTGCTCAATGAACATTGCACCACAGCTCAACATGATCTTCTTTGCCTCTTGGTTGTACAATTTGTAAGCCTTTTGCTCATTAGTATAACCCTAGCTTTATCTTGTTTTTTTAATCCTTTGGAATATGTGCATAACATTCACATCCAAAAGTTCTAAAATGTGAGATAGATGGTTTCTTATAAGAATAGGCTTCATGAGGAGTTTTGCCCTTAAGAGCCTTTGTGTAACTCTGATTGAGAATGTAGGCTATGGTATTAATAGCTTCTACCCAATATTAGTTAGGCAATCCCTTACCCTTAATCATTCATCTTGCCATTTTCACAATGGTGCAATTTTGGTGTTCAACAATGCCATTCTACTGAGGTGTATGAGGTGTCATCAATCGACACTTACTCCCTTTGCTCTTATAAAAGTTTTCAAACTCCTTTGAGTTGAACTCACCACCACCATCTATTCTAAGCTTCTTCACACTTTGCCATGTTTTATTCTCAACAAGTTTTAGCCATTCTTTAAACTTACCAAAAGCTTGAGCCTTATTGCAAATGAAGTACACCCACATCTTCCTACTGTAGTAATCTAAAATAAACATAAAATAAGAAGATCCTCCCAAGGCTTGTGTAGGCATTTTACTACTAGAGGAGCCTTTGCTTTGTTCTTGCTTTCTTATAGAATGCCTTTCTCTATTGCTTACCCATCATACAAGCTTCATATGGTTCCTTCATTTTAGTTCTTATAGGTAGACGAGCAATCGTACCTTGCTTATGCATCTCCTTCAACATTGTAAAACCATCGTAACCAAATCTTTCATGCCAAAGTTTAATTGTGCCCACACCACTTGTGGTTGTAAGAGCACTTAGCTCATACAGTTTGTTCCTTCTTTCTCCTTTGCCGAGAACTTTACTAGCACTATCGATGATTTATGCACTTGTCTTAGTAAACCTCACCTCATTGCCAAGATCACTTATAGAAGCAACAAATAGCATATTTCTCTTAATCTCTAGAACATACAACATATTTGAAAAAAATTTGAGTGCACCATTTGTAACAACAAAGAAAATAGGACATGTATCCTCAACTAGGCATTTTGCATCATTTCCAATCATCATAGTGATAGATTATTGCAAAGGCTACATAGAACTATATAGACCTTTCTTATCGGTCATGTGATGATGGGAGGTGCTACTATCCAATACCCTTGAGTCAATGGTAGATATTTCTTGCACTGAGGAACACACTTCCCCAATGGACACCATGAATAACTCCAACTATATTGATTGTCTTCTTTTCTTAGTCTTCATGATGCCATTCTTTTCATCTATCTTCTTGACACAACAATCTGCAATTGCATGTCATTTCTGTTGAAAGACACAGATCTAGAGCATGGGTATGGTGGATGGAAGATGAAGATAAAGCTCATGATGAAATAAACTAAAGACTTGACCTGTTACACAAGTGAATTAGGTTCCAAGATTGAGACTTGGACTCATAAACAAAATCTTGTGTATAAGACTGACAATGACCAAGACACTAATTGAAATGGTAAAGCATCATGATATTGCATTCATCATATATGAAAAAGTGGTAGTCAAGTAGGTATGATTGCAAATATCTCAACATCCCTCCTCAATCGCAACCAAAAAGTACAAATTGCGTAGAGGCTTTAGTGAAAGCAACACCTGCAAAGTGTGGGCACACAAAAAACATGGCAAAACACCATAGGATGTTGCAGAAAAGGCTAAGTGTGGGTACCACAAACATGGTAGATATCCAAAGGTTGTAACAGGGGCCTCACAAAGTGTACAAAGGTTGTAGTACAAGGCTACATAAGGAGTTTACAAGCTTGTTTCAGAAGCATTAGGGCTAGGCATTACAAGGCTAAAAAATACTAGAAAAAATTGGGTTAAGGACCAATAGACCTTTGTAGTTTACATTATTTCTTTTTCATAGATTTTCAATTTATTATAGGTATTCTTGTCAGTGTAGTCCACCAACTTGCTCTTTTTGATATTGTACTTGTTCTTCGCTTTGCTTGCAGCTTCACTGTACACCACTTTGATCTTTTGGTCCTCTTCTTCTGGGTCCTCCTGGTCTTCTTCTTCATTGACTTTGCTTGCAATAGTTGCATCAATCTTCATGTTCATGTCCCCCTCAAGAAAAGGTATCATCTTTGAGGCAAAGGAAATGACTTCAAACTCTTGCGCTTTCTGCAAGGTAACATGCATGCATGTCTTCAAGTTCTTCGAATGAATACATTGATTACTCTTTGGTGTAGGTAGCTTCATGTCCTCCTGCAAGTGGATCACAAACATCTTGTATGTATTGTAGATAAGCAACACAAGTCATGTTACTCTTCATGAAGTGTATCCACATAGAAATCTTCTTATTTGTCATTGACATCAACATCAAGTAAGTGAGATCATACCAGTAATGAGTTGATCTTTGAATATGTCAAAGGACACAAGACAATAGTGTGAAGGCACAATGTAGTATCAAGAGTTACTAGAGTTGAAGATGATGATTCTTGATGTTGATCTTTTGCTTGATGAAGGTCTTTAAATCTTTAAATCTTCCAAGGTCTCCCCTCCTCACTGATTTGATGGGCAATCAGTGGATTTGAGTGGCGGTAGCCAGGTCTAAGTGGTAGGAATGAAGTAAACTTGAAGCTTTGGTGCTTGTGGCTATGGAAGTGAGCTATGGATGCTTGATCTTTAAGTCTTCCAAAAACACTTCCCCTCGATGATTTGAGTTGTGAATCTTGCTTGAAACTTCAGAAAATCAATGGATTAGAGTGGCCTTAGCTGGGTATGAGAGAGAGAATAAAGATGAGGTAAACTAAAAGCTTGAAGTTGAAAAGCTATGGCTTCTCTATAATTAGGGTTTTGACCCGACTGGTTTTTTATTCCGTGCAGCTCATATAGGAAACTATAGCATGAATGGTTTAGTGGGGAGTAATCTTATGAGGTAGGCATCATTTGCCCCATGACCAATGACAGATTCACATAGCACAGGAAGAGAACGATCAGTATGACCACAAAGTGCGCTTGTTTTGACAACGATCATGAAAAAATGTAATGATGCACCATAGAGTGAATAATGTCCAACTATTTTATGATACAAAGAAGCTCCTAGAGTCAGGGAATGTTTCTCTAGAAGGAAGCTTCCAAAGATATGGCCTATATGATGAGATATGAAAGCTCCAAGTACAGCAAGTCTTGTCTGGCTATGGCAAACAAGGTCAAGATGAAGATGAAAATGAAGTCCTGAGCTAGGCAGAGATGATCAAAGGTGAGAAGAGACTAGAGAGGTAGTACCATGCTCAGCTGAGCTCTAATACCATGTTGAAAGATGCAAATCTAGAGCATGGGTATGGTGGATGGAAGATGAAGATTAAGCTCATGGTGACATAGACTGAAGACTTGACCTGTTACACAAGTGAATTAGATTCCAAGATTGAGACTTGCACTCATAAACACAATCTTGTGTATAAGACTGACAATGACCAAGTCACTAATTGAAATGGTAAAGCATCATGATATTGCATTCATCACATATGAAAAAGTGGTAGTCAAGTACAATGCTTTATAGTTGCTGGATGGGTAGCAGTTTTCCTCTCTATGCATATGGGATTCAGTCTACATGCATGTCCTAAGCCCATAATTGCCTCAAACAAAGAGGCTACAGTAGGTGTGATTGCAAATATCTCAACACTTTCTTCTTACAATAGAATCACTCTTCTGGAAACTTATTCTTACCACCCTTCTTCTTGTCATCATTAGTAGAGGAACCACCTTTGCATTTTGCATTGGCAAAGAATGCAGCATCTCCATTGTTGCTACCTTCTTGGGCTTAAAGCTACAACTTGTCCTCCATTAGTAGTGCACAAAGTTCTCAAATGTCAAAGCTTAGGGTCTCACCTGAGTGTTTAAGGTAGTTACCAATCCATCAAACTTTGGTGGAAAAATTCGAAAACACCTCCAATATAGCTCCTCACTAGTCATTCGTATCCTAGTTCTAGCCATCCGGTCACGTAGATTCTTGATCCAAGTGATGAATGCTTCAACCATTTCTCCTTTAGCAAAATTATCTGCTTGATGCCAAGAGGCATATTCCACGGTGGATTCCGTGAGGTTTTGCGGTGGATTCTGTAAAATTATATTTGTTGCTGGGGCTCATACACAAGGTGGATTCCTTGTGCAAAAAGTTGATGGGGACGCCTGTCCTTTTTGGGCATCTTGTTAATTTAATGTGCAAGTGGGTGATTCCATAGCAGGTGATTCCACAAAATACATATTTAAATTAATGGACGTTTATGAGTTTAGAGTGCGCACTCGTAATAAATTAAGGTTAGGATTGAGTTCTAACCAATTTATTTATTTTGTAGCTGAAGATTGCTAGGTATTCACTTTTGTCGATTTAATTTTATTATTTTCTAACAATTGTGAATGCTTCAGTTGATGTGTAGAGTAGGCAGCGGTGGTGTTGGGAAGCACTGGGCGATAGCGTGTATTTATGTTATTTAGAAGAAATTATCATTTTGATGGGCACGCATCTTAAGCATGGCGCCAATATTTATTTTGACGCGCTTATTTATTGAAGCACCTGACATTTATTTATTATTTTGTATGTGCATGGGCGCACGATTTAAATATTTGTTATTGGACATTGTATTTAGGCACAACCCGACTCTTTGGGTGCCCAATAGATTTAATTCTTTAGTGGGACAAAAGCAAACATAAAAGCTAAAGTGTGCTAATTGTAAATTGGGCCATTTTTTGAGCTTGGAGATGAATAATATATCAAATACATGCTTTGTGGAGCGCTCACACAAGGCATGGGGGGAGATTTGTACCCAATGAGTCTTTTGCTTCATGTTGTGCAAGTCTTCTCTCTTGTTTTTTATGCAAAAGTGGAGTTCTTTTGTTCTTGGGGACCTTTCGGCGCTCGCTACGCATGCATATAGCATCCGATCTATATGCAACAGTGGTATCAGAGTGAAGCTGAGATTGAGGGCACTATTGGATTGCAAAGGACCGGCCTCTACAGGCGGAGGACCACTTGGGAAGTTCCTTTGCAAAAATGTTTTTCTCAGAGAGAAGCAGATAAGTAACTTTTATCAAGTTAATTAGAAAGCTTAATAAGCTTTCTAAAAAACTTAAAAACTCCATGATTTCAATCGTTGCGGCGGAAGTGTGTACTCCTTGGCGACGTCGACGTCAACATACTCTTGTCTCGACGCAGATCAGATTATTTGATTAAGCTTTCTTTTTAAAAATGTTAAAGCTTAAAGGTTTAAGCTTACTAAAGCTTCAAGTCTACTAAGTTACAAAGGTTAAATTCTCAAGATTCAACCTCTCCCATAATGATTGTTCGTATACAATTAGTCTTAAATGGGTTGACTTCCATCGAAGCCTCTGTTCACACCTGTGGATTGATAGAGCCAAATTCCAGCAAACAGATTGCTATACGTAGTTTGCACGCACGAATTATCTTCTTGGAAGATGATCGTGATATCAAATTCTGCATCTGCAAAGAAGAAATACTACAAAAAGCCATTTAAAAAAAAGAAAGAAATAAGCCTTGTAAACTCGACTTTGAGCTACGCTCATCCCGCTAACAAGATTTCGAGTGTGTGAGGTCTTTTGGAATTTTGTAGGATGTCCGTGATGGAGCAAAAACTGGATTTGATTATGATGCAGCTTCAAGAGGAACGAAGAGCACGTCAAACTTTGCAAGCTCAATTGGCCAATCTGCAATGATCTACCACCGACTAAGATGGACCGCAATCTGAAGATCTTATACAACGTATGATCAATGCAATACTTGAAGCACAATCTATTCGAAAAGAAACAAAGATAAGTAAAAGAAATTTTAAATTTCGTACTTTCAATGGGTCACGCGATGGAAAGACTGTTCTTGCTTTTATCAATCAATTTGATGATTATTTCAATGAAGAACAGTATGCTGAGAAAGACAAAATTAAGTGTGTCACTAATCATCTAGTGAACAGAGCATCTCTATGGTGGACTGTTGTCTACAAGAGCATTGATTGTCCTACTACTTGGGAGACTTTCCAAAAGATTTTTTTTCAGAATTTCCTTCCAACCCAATTCCACAAAAAAGAAATCCAAAAGACATAAAAATCTTCGAAGATGTACCCGAGGCAACCCATAAACACAAGTTTATGTCTGGCTTACTTGGACAGTTTTATGCGGAGGTAAACACGTTCAAGCCAACGACTCTCGAAGATGCAATTTCCTTGGCCCATGACACTGAAGATAAAATTCGAGGACGAGAGAAGTGACCGCAACAATTTCAAACTAATGGTAACTTTGGTTCAAAACAAATCAATTCAAATTTTCAAAGATTCAATCAAAATCGTTTCCTTCCATCTTCATTCCGTAAATCTTGGACACGACCCCTTGCTTTACCATCAAACACAAATCCAAACCCTAAGCCATCTTTCCAGCAAAATCCCAACATTCCTAAACTTCTCGCTATTACCAATAATGTATCTAAAGCCAAACCCATAGTCTATTACAAATGTCATCAACCTGGTCATCTAGTGGCAAATTGTCAATCCAAAAAGCCAACTGTATACATCAATTATTTAGGAGCGACAGAAGATGAAGAACATGAAGAAATGTTAGATTTCAGGAAGACGATGACAATATCAGTACTACTTCAGATACTTTACCAGGTATGCGAAATTCCCATTCTTTATTAATGATGAAATGTCTTGTGCATGGTAAAGAAAAGACTGTTTTATATGATGATGGGAGCATACACGACTTTATTTCTGCAAAATTGGTCAAAGAATTGAATTTACATACTGTTTCTACTCATTATTGCATCAAGGCTGCATTCTTGGGCACTAGATACAATGGAACACAAGAAGCGCATGATTTAGAAATTAAAATTGGTGATTATGTTGAATGTAGAAATTTCTTAGTTGTCCCTTTGCAATCTAGTGACATTATTTTAGGAATGCCTTGGTGTCATCAGTACAATCCCGATATAGATTATTCTACGCATTCAATGAAGATTCACTCTAATGGGAAACAAATCACATTGTTTGCTATGCACACTTTCGATAATTTTCCATTGCTTAGTCATACACAGGCTAAACGTGCATTACGAAAAGGCAGCAAATCCTATTTAATATGGGTGAATGAAATAGAAGCTAAAGAAAATCAGATGCATCCTAAGCATGCACAATTTCTTTCACAATTTCAAGATTGTATCGTTGCTGACTTACCACCTGGCTTACCACTTATACATCCTGAAGATCACAAAATAGACCTAATTCCTAGATCACAACCACCATGTAAAGCACCATATAGACATAACCAATTTGAACAGAAAGAAATTCAAGCCCAAGTTGAAGAATTGTTAACCCGAGGACTCATTAGACCTAGTAGTTCTCCATTTGGTGCACCTGTCCTATTAGTGAAGAAGAAAAACAATACCTATCGTATGTGCATTGATTACCGTGCCTTAAATAAAATCACTGTTAAGAATAGATATCTGATTCCTAGGGTAGATGATCTTATGGACAAACCACAAGGATCTGCAATATTTAGCAAGATAGATCTTAAATTTGGATACCATCAAGTAAGATTGGACACATCTGATATTTTCAAAATTGCATTTAGAACACAATTTGGGCATTATGAATTTCTTGTTATGCCTTTTGGTTTAACTAATGCACCAGCCACATTCAGTCGTATGATGAATCACATATTTTTGAAGCATCAACATTGTGTCATTGTTTTCTTTGATGACATATTGGTTTTCAGTAAGAATGAGAATGAGCATTATGCACATTTATCTTTGGTTTTCAAATTATTGAAAGAGAATCAATTATATGCTAATCCTAAAAAGAGTGAATTTTCTCAAACACAAACTGAATACTTAGGACATATTGTTTCATCTGAAGGTATTAAAGTTGACCCTAAAAAGATGGAAGCAATTTTGAAGTGGCCGATATCTAAACATGTGCACGAATTACGTTCTTTCTTAGGTCTTGCTAGGTTTTACAGAAAATATGTGAGAAAATTTTCACTGCTTGCATTACCTTTGACAAAATTATTAAAGAAAGGCATTGTGTATCATTGGTCCGAGAATTTAAAAAAAGTCATTTGATTTACTGAAACATGCTTTAACTCATGCTCCTGTATTGCAATTACCTGACTTCAATAGACCATTTTTCCTAGTAGTCACTGATGCTAATGGATCTGAAATAGGAGCAGTCCTTATGCAAGATTCTCATTCCATAGCCTACTCTAGCTACAAAGTTAAACCTTCCGAACTTAAGTATTCTACTTATGATAAGGAATTTCTCGCTGTAGTACAAGCTTTATGTCAATGGAAACACTATTTAATGGGATCTAAATTCATGATCAAAACTGACCAACAAAGCATTAAACATCTCCTGAGTCAACCACAAATATCTGACCGACACATTAAATGGTATGCTTTTATTCAAAGTTTTCATCCACTCATACAATATCAAGTAAAAGACCCACTACTTATAATATCTCTGTGATATCTTTTGACTCTCTTCTCCCTATGAAAGATACTTATGAGACCAAGACCCTAGTTTTCAAGCTGATTGGAATAAATTAGTTGCAAATAACTAGATTCACATTGATTCATTGTCTTACACTGATGGATTTATGTTTTATGAAAAAAGATTGTGTAGCTGTTCCATTTCGATCATTTGTTTTGCATGAAATTCATTGTCCCCCATACCAAGGCCATAGAGGAATTATTTTTACTTTGCGTACACTGATTGAAAATTTTTATTGGCTACACATGGAATCTGATGTATCTAACTTTGTATCTAAATGCTTAATTTGCCAAAGAGTTAAATGACACCATGGTAAATAATATGGTTTATTAATGCCTTTACCAATTCCAGAACGACCATGGAAACAGATCTCAATGGATTTTATCACTGGTTTGCCTAGCACTAAAGCTAATCATGACATGATTTGGACTATTGTCGATAAGTTTAGCAAACAAGCATATTTCATTCCATGCAAGAAAACGTTAACTGCATTTCAAGTTGCTCAATTGCTCTTGAAAACTGTTTTCACTAATCACGGTTTGCCAAAAGTTATTATTTCTGATCGTGATTCTAGATTCTGCAATAATTTCTGGATTACTTTGCTTGCTAATTTAGGAACAAAGATTGATTTTTCATCTGCATTTCATCCTGAAACAAATGGGCAAACATAAGCTAATAACAGTACCATTTTAGATCTTTTGCGTGGATACACAATTTCAAAACCAGAAACATGGGATACACATTTACATTTACTTCAGTTTGCATACAATAACACACCACATACAGCTACACAGAAAGCACAATTTGAAATTATTTATGGATATAGATTACCTACACTTGTTACATCATTGTCAAACAAAGTTTAAGATGCTGATGATATTGCTAACATGCATGCTACTATTTTTGATGAAGTTAAAGATATGATTGCGAAAGCCCAGCAATCATATACAAAACAAGCCAACAAGAAAAGAAAAGCTATGAGTTTCAAAGTTGATGATTATATTTGGTTACATATTGAAAAGCGAGGATTACAAAGTGTTGACAAACACCCTATTGTAAAGTTAGCCCCTAGATTTTATGGACCTTTCAAGATTATTCACAAAATCAATGACAATGCATTTAAACTAGAATCACCACAACACTGGAAAATCCACAACACTTTTCATATTAGTTTATTATGACCTTTTAGAGGCCAATTACATGTACATCCTGTCTATGAAAACCCACCTTTACTTGAAGAAGAAACAGAAATCCTTGAGCCTAAAACTATTCTAGATACTGACTTTATGACCACTAGAACTGGCCGTAGATATTCTAGATATTTGGTTAAGTTTAAAAATCATCTTGTTGAAGAGGCTCAATGGATGTGCGCTTGAGACCTAAGTGCTTACCCCTCACTGTTGGCTCCACATTGAGCTAATAGCAATTGAGGACAATTGCTATCCCACCCGGGGGTATGATGCCAGGAGGCATATTCTACGGTGGATTCCATGAGGTTTTGCGGTGGATTTTGTAAAATTATATTTGTTGCCGGGGCTCATACACAAGGTGGATTCCTTGTGCGAAAAGTCGATGGGGATACCTGTCCTTTTCGGGCGTCTTGTTAATTTAATGTGCAAGTGGGTGATTCCATAGCGGGTGATTTCTCAAAATACATATTTAAATTAATGGACGTTTATGAGTTTAGAGTGCACACTCGTAATAAATTAAGGTTAGGATCGAGTTCTAACCAATTTATTTATTTTGTAGCTGAAGACTGCTAGGTATTCACTTTTGTCGGTTTGATTTTATTATTTTCTAACAATTGTGAATGCTTCAGTTGATGTGTAGAGCAGGCAACGGTGGCGTTGGGAAGCACTGGGCGATAGCGTGAATTCAAGTTATTTAGAAGAAGTTATAGTTTTGATGGGCGCACATCTTAGGCATGGCACCAATATTTATTTTGACGCGCTTATTTATTGAAGCACCAGACATTTATTTATTATTTTGTATGCGCATGGACGCACCATTTAAATATTTGTTATTGGACATTGTATTTGGGCACATCCCGACTCTTTGGACGCCCAATAGCTTTAATTCTTTAGTGGGACAAAAGAAAACACAAAAGCTAAAGCATGCTAATTGTAAATTGGGCTATTTTTTGAGCTTGGAGATGAATAATATATCAAATACATGATTTGTGGAGCACACACACAAGGCATGGGGGGAGATTGTACGCAATAAGTCTTTTGCTTCATGTTGTGCAAGTCTTCTCTCTTGTTTTTTGTGCAACAGTAGTGTTCTTTTGTTCTTGGGGACCTTCCGGCACTCGCTACACATGCATACAAGATCCGATCTGTGCACCACTGCTGCTCATTGGTTCTCCAAGTTTTGAATCCTTATTTGATTTTGCATTTCATACTGACTCCTTAGCACTTCTCTACAATGATGTCTTCCATGAACTGCTTGGAAATCTTGAGCTAGATGGTTGTGGGCTTGTTGTATGTGAAGAGGTGGTGGAGCACCTATGCTATGACTTGTAGCTCCTCATCCTACACACCAAGCTAGAGCACCCCATTTTGGATTACAACTTGGTCCTTCCATTGTGGTACTACTACCAGCTTTTATACCTTTACATATTTCATCAATTTTCTCTTTATGCCTAAAGTTTTTCCTACTATTTCCAGGGTAAGATCGATGATGGTCTCCCAACTCTCCCAACGGTCTTTGTTCTTTGTGTTAAGTTTCAGCTTGAAGAATTTCTATTCTAGGTAGTAGTAGTAGTATATTGTGGCTTCACATGCTGTGAAACAGATGGGGCTAGACAAGGCTCTAACATAGGTGCCTAATTCACATTTTCATATCAATTCACTGAGTGCTTGGTGATGTATTATTAGATTATCTAGACTACTTGTACTTTGGAATCGAATGTATACCACTTTGTACATACTCACTTTAATGCCAAAGTTGGTATGCTATAGGATGGACAATAAATTTTTGTCTTGTTTAAGAGGGTCCTTGATGAGGATGGGCTTGCTCTCGATTCTTGCTATTCTAATTCCTACAAAGCTATAAAAAATATTCATGAGTTACTTTTTTCTCATAAAATCTCTAAGCCTGCTTCAATATTCATATACCAAATAATTATGTACCAATACCCTATATTTGCATATTATTGTGCAATTAAAAGCCACAAGTTACCCACCTCTTACCATCTTATTACAATAATGGTTACTTATTTGATGGACTTGGTTGGTTGGTTTTAGTAAATTGCTTGTTGGTCAGTTTTCAACATAGTCATTGGCATTAGTCTCCCTCCCTCCTACAAAATTAAGTTAAGCTTCCGTACTTGGGAGAGGTCGTCAAGTGTGTATGATAAATTTTTTTAAAGCTTTTAATTGTTACAGTGTTATTATAACATACAAAAGAATGGGTGATTTCATTTATGTACAATAGAAGAAGAGTCTAGAATCCACAAATCATAGAAGTTCAGGTTATATTATAGTTCGGCAAGAGAGTCTAGGTCAACAAGCCCAAACAAGTAGCTCACAAAGGTATGATGTGAGGTCGCCCAAGAGTGATGGTCCATTGTGAAGGGAGGTGAGTTGCCCTGAAGTGGAAGCATGAGCAAAAGCAAGAGCTATGGTGGAAGGTGTAGGAGCAAGAGAGAGAGAGACTCCAAATGCAGGAACTCCAACAATCACAATGTGTGACCGGCCTTCCCTTTATTCAGATGTCACTGAAAGAATAAAGAATGAAGTGACAGTGATGGGCACCCGTTGCCTGCAATGTGCAAGCATGGATACTATTAGTGTAGTAATACATGGGTAGTTAGGCAGAGGTGCCTTTACCCCCAACAATCTCCCACTTAAAGGCGAATCTACCTTAGTGAGGAGGGGAAAAAAGAAAAAAGTACAAGTGTACATAGGTACAATAGGATGAGAAAAGACATCATCTCATCCTACACCCATCATCTTCCTAAGGAAGGCAAAACACTCCATTGAGAGACTTTTTGTGAGCAAGTTTGCAAGATTCTGGTTAGTTGAGGTCTTGATAAGATCAACAATCTTATCCTCAACGACCTCATGAATGAAGTGATACCTCACTTTAATGTGTTTCTTCTTCACATGGAAGATCAGATTCTTGGCTAACTAGATAGCACTCAGAGAATTCAAATGTAGTGTAGGGATAACATATGTCATACTAAGGTCAACAACCAAACGACGTAACCAGATGGCCTCCTTGCAAGCCTTGGTGGCTACAACATGCTTGGCCTCTATAGTGGAGAGGGCCGTACATTTCTGCACCCCGGATGTCCATGAAACAACATCTCCAAGAAAAGTGAACATATAACTAGAAGTGGACTTCCTACTGTCAACATGTCCTGCATGGTCAGAGTTAGTGCACCTCATGACTCCTATATCTTGTTGCCATAACAAATACACATATCAATAGTGCCCTTTAGATACCTCATGATACCTTTCATGGCATCCCATTTGCCTCTTGCCAGGTGTAGCCATATAACGTCCCACAACAACAACAACTGTAAAAGCAATATCTGGACGGGTGGCTATCATGGCATACATAAGACTGCCCATTGCGGATGCATGGGGAATCTTGGCTATTTTGACATTCTCCTCATTTGTTTGAGGACAATCAGCCCATGATATCTTCACATGAGGAGGAAAAGGACAGCCAATAGGCTTCACATCCTACATATGGAAGCGCGGAAGCGCTCAAGGACTTTATGGATATACTCCTTTTGTGATAGAGGGAGTAGTCCCTGAGACCTGTCACCATAGTGCGTATACCAAGTATATGAGAGGTTTGTCCTAGATCTTTAATCTCAAAGATCTTTTTGAGCTAAGCCTTAAGAGCATCTAGCTCATCGTGAGCTTTTCTTGCCAAAAGCATGTCATCCACATAGAGTGCCAAATTTAATAATGAACCATCACGAGCTTTCTTCGTGTACAAGCATGGATCCATTGAACATTTCCTAGATGCCTTCTTTAGACCATGAAGAGTCTTTCTCAGTCTTCACACTAGGTGTTCCAGGCTCTGCAAAACCCTTAGGCTGCTCCATGTATATCTCATCATGCAAGTCTCCATGTAAGAAAGTCGTCTTGACATCCAATTGATAAAGATCCAAGTCAAGTTGAGCAACTAAAGCTAGGACTACGTGTAGGGTAGTCATCTTGACCACAAGAGAAAAGACATCATCAAAGTCAACACCATGTTCTCACTTAAAATCCTTAGCAACCAATTTGGTCTTGTATGTTGGCTTAGGGTGGCTAGGGGTGCTTTTCAACTTGTACATCCACTTGCAATGCAAAGCCTTCTTGCCCCACTAGGCAAAGAAATCGAGTCCCATGCACGATTCTTATGCAATGAGTCAATCTTAGATACATAGCCCTCTCCTAAGAGCGACAGTCTCTCCACATAGCCTCATCATAGATGAGAGGCTCTTCTACATCTGTAACCAAGACATAATCCATGGAGGGTGTATAATGGTCAGGAGGCCGTCTTATCTCTAGTAGAATGCCTCAAGGCAGGCTGTACTGCATGTCCAACATCTTGTCTAACATCTTGGCCATGAGCATTAGTTGTTGGTGTAGGTTATCTAGCTGTGGTTGTGAGGGAGCAGGAGGCTCCTCCTGAAAGATAACCCTATGTATCTCAACCACTTTCTCAAGGTGCCTATGCATCTTGTCTTCATGGAAGACTACATCATGGTTGTGAATGAATTTCTATGCCTGCGAATCCCAAAGACGGTAGCCCATCTCACTTGCATCTCCATAGCCAAGGAAAATGCATTTCACACTTTTCAGATCTAGCTTATTGTGTTGGTCCTTGGGCACATGGCAGAAGGCCTCACATCTAAAGACATGCAAATGAGCATATGAGGGAGGCTTTCCTATCCATACCTCCTCTGCAACCTGGAAGTCAATACCACTGAAGGTGACCTATTAATGAGATGCACGATAGTAGAGATTGCCTCAACCCAAAAATGTTGTGGTAATCCTATCGAGCTAAGCATATTATGGACCCTCTCCTAGATAGTCCTATTCATGCGCTCAGCCATACCATTCTGGGGAGGGGTGTAAGGGGTGGCCAACTAATGCTTAATACCTCGCTTGTCATAAAAATGCTCAAAGACACATGAGGCGTACTCACACCCATTATTTTTCCTTGGGCATTTCAGCCTATGCCTAGACTGATTCTCTACAAGAGCAAGCCAACCTTGAAAGACGGCCAATACATCAGATTTCTACTTTATGGGATAAGCCCAAACCTTACGTGAAAAATCAACAATAAATGTGACAAAGTACTTTGCATCCCCAATGATTAACATGGCATGGGTCCACATACATTTGAATAAACAGGAGCTAACGGCTCACACATGCATGGAATACCCAACTTTTTATGTGAATTCCTAGTTTGCCTACCCTATAAACAGTGATTACATGACTCAAAATACGAGTAGTCAAAAGGCGAAAGATATTGCAAAGCACTAAGCATTTTCATTTCCTTAAGTGACATATTCCCAAGACGAGCATGATAGAGAGACACATGTGGGATAGAACTCATTGACAAAACATGGTCACTAGTACCAAATACAACCAAGGTGTAGAGGCTGCTAGACTTAGTACCTCTTGCAAGAACAAGCCTGCCATGAGTTATCTTCCATGTAGAATCACCAAAGCATGTATGATAACCTGCATCATCAAGCCTAAGAGATATAAGTCTTTTAGGTAGTGCAAGAAAATGACGTACATAATGCATAACAAAAGTGCTACTAGAGGGAAACTATAGAGTGACATCACCAATTCCAACAATAGCAAGAGACCGATTGTCACCTAAGTGCATAGAACCAGAAACATTGAGATAGGTATGAAACCACTCATGGTAGTAGGTCACATGAATAGATGCACTTGAATCCAAGAGGCAACACTGTGCATGCATAGACTAAGCCTTGGTCAGTTGAGAGGCATCACATGAAGAGGCTGCTAATATGTAGTCACCATTGTACTCCTCAGGCTACATGACATTTATCTCCTCAATCTTTATGCTAGACTTTGTAGGTATAATACTGCAATCATTGGATTTCTCTTGCACTTTCTCTTTTCCCTTTTCTTTGCACGCACATCTTATGGCACTATAGCTACATGTGTCTTGCTTTCCCACAATAATGGCATGTAATATCACACTTATATCCACGGGGCTTGTTGCATCTACGTGACTTAGACCGAGACTTTTGAGAGTCCTTACTTGACAATCATTATCTTTCTTGCCACTTTTGCCACCTTTAATGGATAAAGCGTGTGAAATATAGGAAGCATAATTGTTTTTCCTATTAATTTCTTTAGCCAAAAGAGCACTCTCTAAATATTTCACTTTTAGCCCATCAAGTTTGTTGGTACAGATCGTAGTGTGAAATACATCCCAAGATTCAAGTAAAGTGCCAAGCAGAAAACAAAGGATACATATTATCCTAAAACTCAATACCATGTTGAAGCAATTTCTTCACGATAGAATGAAACTGGCTAAAGTGAGTAGACAATGGGGTCCTCTCCTTCATGCGGAGATCCATCAACTATTTAAGCCAATACATCTATGAGGAAAGGCTCTACTTTTGCTTAAAGTTCTTGAATCTTTTTCCATAGATTCCATGTACTTTGATCTTCATCCTCAACAACATTATTGCGGGCCTCTTCCAGAGAGTGATAAAATGATAGTGGACTTGCATAGTGCATCTAAATCAGCCAGTCATCATCATCATCCATGTTCTTGGGTTTAATACCCTTGTTTCTTGGTGGCTTAATATGCAATTTTTGCACCAAGTCTTGCCATATTTGAGACTTCTTGTAGCCGTAGTTGGTGCCATCCAACTTCGCAATGTTAAACAAAGCCATATCTTTGAGATGACCATCCATAATGAGTCAAAAAGAGGTAGACTATACAGAAAATACCTTGTTCTAATTAGCAGTAAACATGCCAAAACCACTGCCAACACAAGATGAAAATAAGAGAAACTGCTAAAATGACTAGTTGTCTACTAAATATGACCAAAAGGGTGTGAAACTATGATGATTGTCCTCAGTGAATGCTCATAGCCTGCAATTTACAACTTGTTGAATAAATCACAGCAGTAGGTAAAAGAAGCCAAAAGCAGAGCTATTACTGATGCATGACCAACTGCAACTGCCAAGAAGCAAACACATCTAACAGTGAGTGAAAAAGAGCAATGGGCACCAAGAACTGTCAACCAAGCATGGTATTAGACAAGAATATTCTTATAGACATAAAAGTCATGCATGTAACAAGTCTCGAGGTAACAAAAGAGGCCAAGCACAAGCACAATTGATAGAGAAATGTAAGTGAAGCTCAATACAGAGCCTTTCAAGATGCATACATAATTGATAACACCATGATAGAGATAGGTGCTTGCCCAATAGTAGAGTTAGATCAGCCCACTAAGCATAAAATGCATACATGAAGCATAGAGAGAGCATATACATGTTAATGTCCCACAATCTCAAGCTCAACTACAAAGTCAAAAGCTTTACGTACATCTAAATAGGCTAGAATCTCCCATTGGAAGGAAAGTTAGATGTAGATAGAGTAAGCATTGCTCAAATACATCAAGTACATATCATCAAACATCCGACATCTAAGTAGGATACATTTGGAGCATAAATCCCAAAGTAGATCAAGCTAATAAAACATATAGCACTAAAGCTTCCAAAGTTGAGTAGCTGGCAACCAAATAGAGTGTCTAAGAGCTCCAAAATGCTCAAATGCAATCACAAATAAAGCCCCAAATGTTGGTCAGACAACTTGGACATTCCACGTAGCATCCATTTCTGACATAAGCATCAAAGCATGAATCCTAGATGTTAAGCATAGACAATAGGCATAAACTATCATAAAGAATGCCAATTGGAGTCCAATGTCAATTAGCCTAGACCAAAACAAGGCTTAATCACTGCTCAAAAGCATTTCAGAACCAAAACAAAGCATTTTCCAACCTCCATATACATCCGTATGGTCAAATGAATCACCCGAGAAGCACCCATAAGTAGTAGGTAGGGTATACACTGTCCAAATAGGCTTCAGCCTTGGTTATTAAAAAAATAAATTCATTGTCAAAATTGACTAAATCAGTCCTCAAATAAAGCTCAAAGCCACCACAAATCATGGGCATATGATATACCAGTGTACCAGCATCAATGGTACATATTAGTAGTGCATATAGAATACCTAAAAAGCTATTTTAGTACCAAAATGAGCTCCAAATCCAACCCATAACACGGGCACATCATTCCCATACATGTAAACATCACCCAACATAACGAGCATCATAAGACCAACAAAGCTGACCACCATAGAAGCATCAAACAAGGTGTTGCCATATTTTATGATAGTCTATGGATTGTTATAATAGTCCAAAATTGAAACCTAATGCTCAAATCTAATGCCAATAGTGGAAGGATCAATGTCAAGCATCAAAACCAAGTATATAAGTGCTTATATCGCTACCCAATGAAGAAGATATGCTATAGGAGATGAAAAACGTGAGAAATTGTTAAAAAAAGGGCATGTTCCATGCAACATCAAGCATTACTAGTAGGGTGAGGGCTATGGGGGGATTTCTCTAAAACTTGCTTGAGAAGGCTCAAAGAGTCCCCAAGAAGAATGCAATCGATAGGAATCTTGAACAGAGTGGCTATGGTTGCCAACAAAGAGATGATTGCTGTAGGTATCCAAATGGAAGCTAAGAGTGTGTTGGATCAAGCTTGAGCTCATGAAGAATAAGACTCTAATACCAGTTGAAGGGAGGTGAGCCCTAAAGTGGAACCATGAGTGGGAAAAAGAGCTATGGTGGAAGGAGTAGGAGCAAGAGAGAGAGAGTCCAAATGTGGAAACTCCAATAGTCACAATGTGTGACTGGCCTTTCCTTTATTCAAATGTCACTAAAAGAATAAAGAATGAAGTGAATATGATGGGTGCTCACTACGTGCATTCTACAGATGCAGATACTGCCAGTGTAGTAAGATATGGGTGGCTAAGCAGAGGCTCCTTTACCCCCAACACATTCTCTGTGTGCTGATCAAGTCCAATAGAGCCTCAGAACCCGTAAAGAAAGTAGATGTGGCTAATGCCTTCCTGGATCTTGGAACCCCAGAGATTGGCGTATGGATTGAAGGGTGCTTTATTGCAAATGCATTGATTGATGGAGGCTCATCAATAAACATAATGATGGATGTGACAATGAAGGATCTAGGATTGCAAGGAATGCAACCTACATAGTGGCTTATCAGACTGGCAGACTAAAGTAGAATCAAACCGTTGGGCATTCTCCCATATGTAAAGACAACCCTCGTAGGAAGAGACTATTGGCTGCCATATCTTGTGGTCAAACCAAATTCCTACAGGACCTCATACCCTCTAATATTGGGAAGACCTTGGCTTTTTGAAGCAAGAGCAAGGATGGATTGGTTCAAACGGACCCTCGCCCTAGGTAGAGGGCCCAATAAAGTAGTATTGAAGTTGTATGGATTAAAAAAAGGCAATGGATCCACATCCATCAAAGTCATAATAGACTCCTCCAATGAAGTAACATATGGTACATTAGGAGATGAAGAGGCCATCAAATAGATGCTCCCCTAGAAAACAGAGGCATAGTCCCTAACAGTGGGCACTACAAGCCAACTCCCAAAAGATGCAAAGTCCATGCCAATAGGTGAATACTTCCTGCTTGAGCCATGAACGACTTCTGAAATCACTACTGACACTGAGATAGAAGCATGGATGTATCGCTCTCCTAGTTACACGGCCATAGCAGGCCAAAGAAGTTACACGGCCATAGCAGGCCAAAGACAGAGGCAGAAGGTGAAGCAGAGCACATGTTCTTCTCTTACAGAACTCCTACAGAGGTAGAGTCAGAGCTTGAAGAGGACGATGATGAACCTGAAGAAGAAGATTATGAAAGCGAGACAGAAGAATCTATTCCATCTGAAGAAGGCATGGATGAAGAGGGATTCCCAAAAGCCTCAGAAGCAGAAGACTTCATGCTGTTGGATAGAATGACGATGGTACCCTTTGGACTTGTAAATGGATATTCTCATATGCAAAGCCTTTATAAGAAATGGATTAAGAAAAATAAGCCGTCTTTTATCAGTGGTTCTTGCCATCCTTATCTACCCTTGCCAAGAAAGGATGATGATGACGCCCCTTGTCAACAAGCACCAACCCCAAGGGCCGAACATAATTTTGAGAGTCCCTATTATGTGACATTCCTAGACACATCCTCAGAAGAGGAGTCCTCAAGCTCCGAGGTAATTAATACCCAAACCAAATCTGAGACAGCCCTGATACCATTTGAGCATCCCAAGGAGCAACCCAAGTCCTCACACTGAAACAAGAAGTCGGGTCTAGTGGGAAATTAGAAGAAGACACCACCCCCTTGAAGGAGTCTGATTTGTACCCAAAAGCAGTCCGTGGGACCTTCATATGCAAAGTGAAAGGTGAAAGGCAATTAACCTTTGTGGATGCAGATGGCACTGAATGCCACTTGAAGGTGGGTAGTAGCCTTCCAGAAGGGGAGTTGTCGATCTTGTACAACTTATTGAAAGATAATTTAGACGTCTTTGCATGGTCCTATAAAGACCTAAAAGGGATGGATCCCACAATATGACAGCATCACATTGACTTGGAGCCTGATGCTTAGCTAGTACGACAGCAACAGAGGTGTATGAATCCAAATTACTCCACCTTGGTGAAAGCAGAGCTGTTGAAGCTTTTGGAAGCCGAGTTCATCTATCCAGTGGCTAATAGTGAATGGGTTTCACCCATCGTGGTCGTACCCAAGAAGAATCCAAAGCTTCGCAACTGTGTGGATTTCCATAAATTGAATTCCAAAACCAAGAAGGATCACTTTCCTATCCCTTTTATAGACCAACTGTTAGACATAGTTGCATGACATGAGCTTTACTCGTTACATGGCTTCAGTGGATACAACCAAGTGCAGATAGCAGAAGAAGATCAGTCCAAAACAACCTTCACCACAGAATGGGAGACCTATGCTTATGGGGTGATGCCGTTTGGGCTCTGCAACGCCCCTACTACCTTCTAAAAAGTCATGATGGCCGCATTCCAAAATCATCTGCACAACTTTATTGAGGTATATCTGGATGAATTCTGGGTTAATAGTTTGATCCTTAAACATTGGGGACATTTGGAGCAATGCTTTGATTGATGCCTGGAGTATGGGATCTCCTTAACCGTGACAAATGCATATTTGGAGTCTCTTTCGGAGTTTTATTGAGCCACATTGTCTTTGCACAAGGGATATCAACAGACCCTGCAAAGTTTGAGAAGATCACAGTCTTAATAGCACCAACCAACCTCAAACAGTTGAGGGGATTTCTAGGCCATGTGGGCTACTATAGAAGGTTCATAGCCCATTTTGCAACAAAGGCAGCCCCCCTGCATAAGCTTTTAAGGAAATATGTGGAGTTTATTTGGACAGAAGAATGTGACAAAGCCTTCAGTACTTTGAAGCAGCGTTTGATTGAGGCACCCATCTTGCAACCTCCTGATTGGACGAAGGAATTCCATGTACACACTGATGCATTAGTTGAAGGCTTAGGTGTAGTCCTATGCTAGAAGGGATCCTCGAAGCTGGATCAACCCATTTATTATGCAAGTAGAAAGGTCACTGACAGAGAGCAAAACTATACAATGACAGAGCTGGAGTGTTTGGCAATGGTGTTTGCCCTAGAGAAGTTTCACCACTACCTGCTATCAACTCATTTTAAATTTTATGTGGATCATGAGGCCCTGTCCTTCCTAATGAACAAAGCAAATGTGAAGGGAAGAATGATGAGATGGCTCCTTCTATTTGAGAAGTTTGACTTTGAGCTAATAACCAAACTTGGTTGCTTCCATGTTCTAGCTGATCATCTGTCACGTATCCCGCAAAATGCAGACGAGGAGCAGGATGATCCAGACCTCCCTGATGCTTCCTTGTTCCTAGTAGAAACATCACCCCTTGGTATGCAGCCATTGCCAACCTACTGGCAACCCAACAGTATCCTCCTAGCATCTCTAGTCGGGAAAGGAAGAAGCTTTTGTTAGAATTAGCCCTCTACACCCTATTAGGCGGCACACTGTACAAGAAATGCAAAGATGAAGTGCTCAGAAGATGTGTTGCAGGAGATGAGATTGGGATTGTTCTGAAGGCTTGACATGACGAGCCATGTGGAGGCCACTTTCTTGGAGAAGCAACAACCAGAAAGGCTTCGCTAGCAGGATATTGGTGGCCGCCCCTCCATAAGGATGCCTATGACTATTGTAAGCGATGTGATGCATGTCAACGGATAGGGAAACCCACCAAGACCAGTGCCATGCCATTGCAACCTATCCTTTCCTTGAAGCAGTTCGAGAAGCAGAAGAGATACATCCTGGTATGTACGGATTATGTCACCAAGTGGTGTGAAGCTAAAGCTCTCAAGCGGGATGATGAAAATAGCGTAGCCTTGTTCTTGTATGAGAATATCATCACCCGTTTTGGCATTCCTCTAGAGCTGACGAGTGACAGAGGCACTCATTTCATTAATAAGGTCATGGAAGAACTCATAAATCTATATAAGATTCTCCATTGCAAGTCCACCCCCTATTACCCCAGAGCCAACGACTAAGTTAAAGTCACCAATCGCATCCTCTGCTCGATCTTGACAAGGATGATTGTCGCACATCATCGTGATTGGGATGATCGACTTACAGAGGCCCTTTGGGCATACAGAACCTCCCACAAGGCAGCTATAGGACAGACACCCTTCCAGTTTTGGTGTATGGTATAAAAGCTAATTTTCTTGTTGAACTGGAGTTTCCCTCCCTGTGAGTAGCTATCAAGGAGCACTTGGGAGATACTGAGTCCCTACAACGCCGTCTCTTGCACTTGGAATATCTAGACGAGACTTGCAGGATGGCTCTACAGTGCATGGAAGCCACGCAAACCCGATGAAAGGCCTATCATGACAGCTTCATCAAGCACAAGGAGTTCAAGGAAGGTGATCTTGTCGTGGCCTATGATTCGCGATTTGGCAAGTTTCCAAGCAAGCTTCAACAACATTGGATGGGTCCCTATAAGGTACTTGTTGTCAATTTGAATGGCTCCGTCCAAGTCTAGATAGTCAATGCTTCGGATGATCCCTTCCTTATTAATGGCTATCACCTCAAGAAGTATTATCGTCCCTAGGGATCCTGACAATCACCATCAATAGCTCCATTATTCTTTGCACAATGGTCAAGATGGCTTTACCTAATGCTCCTGATAACCCTCTTGCTGATTCTGATGATATGGCTTTGTCCTGATAGCCCCTTGCAGCCACCTTCCCCATCCCTTTGGCTTCCTTTCCATCTGATGCAATAGAGGTGGTGAGGATGGTTTTGATATATGGCATCCTTGCTATTTGACGCTTCAAAGACAAGAAAAAGAAAAGAAAAGAAAATAAAAATATATCGGTCATAGGAGAAAAGGATTTTGGTCCCTATCATGCCAACCTATTCTTCGGGAAAAGGTGGAAACACCCTTGGGATTAGGAAAGAAAGAAAAAGAAGAAGAAGAAGAAAAAAATTTATGGGAGAAAAGGAAGCAATTCCCTATCATAGCAGGCCTCGTTTCGAGAAAAGGTGGAAACACCTTTGGATGGGAAGTTGGCTCCTCCTCCTTCTCCTCCTTCACTTTCTCCCTCTTCTTCTTCTCCTTCTTCTTCATCCTCTTCTTCTCCACTCCCTCTCCCCACGCATGCCTCCATCTCCCCTTCGTCTCCCTCAACTGCCCACTGTGGCACTTGCACCGCCGCTCACCGACCCCTTGTCACCGTCTGCAGGCCTAAGCCCGCTGTTAATCATCAAACGAACAAGGTGGAAAATTTGGAAAATCTAAAGTAGAAGACAAAGGCCAAGGCAAAAGTGAAACGCAAGATGAAGGCACGCCAAGAAAAATATGAAAGCACAAGAAGTGCATAAAAGTCCTAAATAAAGGAAAAAGGCGAATAAGAAAAAGCCCAAGTCAATACTTTTGTAAAAGAATGCAAGTGCATCATGGTTTAATTTAAAGAGCGCAGGGCTCTAACTTGTGCAATTTGTAAAGGTAGATGGGCGGTTACTGTATAACAGGCTAAAACAAGGAAAAGAAGGGCAAAAAATGAATTTGGGTTAAATGTTGGTGAAGGGAGCAAGATTAAGGTGAGGGCAAGCCTGGGCAGGGTGATAAGGGGCCAGGAGTGGCAAGAAAGGCCACATTTTGCATTGCAAGGTTTCAGGAGAGCAAGAGAGAAGGAGAGAGCTTCATTGCACGGACCTACTTCGTTTTGGTAATCTAGGAGTTATTTTCCCAGCCCAGGTAACTCCACACCTCCCCCTACATGAGTAACTTGGATTTGGAGGTGCTCAGTAGGTAGGAAGAAGGCCTTGATTGCTTGGTGCAGTGAATTCTTTGAATTCTGACAAAAATCATGTCACGCTCGTCCTGTTTGAGTGATGGCGATTTTGGGCTGAGTTTGAGAATCGGCCCTTGGATCGCTCGGCCATTCAGCCCTTGGACCGCTTGGCCATTTGGCCCTCGGTCAACTACACTCGGACGCCTTTCACTCGGTCCACCCGAGTGAAGCACTCAGACCAACTTTGAAATTTGGCCCTCGACCCTGCTAACAAGTTGACATTCGGCCCGGCCGAATTCACCATTCGGCCCTCGGTCCACTTGATTTGGCCCATTCGGCCCTCAGACAACCACATTCGGATGAGCCAAATTGGGTATTCGACCCAGTTACATTCGGCCCTTTCTCATTCAGCCCTTGTCCATTCGGACGCGGGCCGAATCGGACATTCGACCCCTGTAATTCAGACCTGTTGGGCCGAATTTGAATTTTTTCAAATCTTAACCTGTAGACCCTGAAACTGACCGAGAGACCATATAGAGCCGAAAGCACATCATAGACCTATTACTAGACTGGAATCTAGAGCAAGTAGTTCAAAACTTGGCTATGAATGGTCCTTCAAATTGTGCATGGTGTTTACCATAATAACGACCCTGCGGGTCAAGGGGGCCTGCCCCCTAGAACCCCACAGAGAGAGCTCTGCCCCCTCTGCACCTCCCCCACGTAGGTTGGAGCGAAAACGCGTGCCGTGACAAGTCCTCCAAATGAGACCCTAGTGTAGTAATGGCTCCCCACGAGCATGGATTCTCACTTGCAAAAGAGCAACCAAAAGCCCATACTCGAACCTAGAACCTCAATAGGCCAATCTAGCCAACAAGGACAAAAGGGCCACATCGCAAAAACATGTATGTGTTGCATTCGGACTGCATCTAGTCAAAGCAAAAATCAACAACATCAAGCTACAACTGCGAGGATGACTAGATATGATAGTCCTAATGATAGATGCACCTTGAATAGCACTGCACAGACGATCAAAGACATCAGTGGAGAATCCACATCTGGTCGTGTAGTTGGGGACTCAAGGGCATTTGTCAGAAGCTTAAATTTATAAGCCAAGACCCTGAAGATGAAGACATAGTACCACTTACTTATCTTAGGGTCAAACTCATCGCAAAAAGAGAGCACACTATCGATGCTTTGATTGATGAAGGAGCAAATTTTAATATCTTGACCTATGAAGCATGGACCCTACTAGGCCAACCAGAGCTCACATCGACTAATGCAACTCTTAGTCCTTACGGGGGACATCAACAAGCACTTATAGGGAAGTGGAAAATCCTCACGACAATTGAAACTGAAAGCTTGCCTATCCTATTTCATGTTCCTCCAAATAGTGCTAATTGCGGAAAGGAAACCCTCCTAGGAAGGCCCTTCAAAAGGACGACAAAGTGCCAGGCTGATTACGTAGTATAGAGGATACACTTGACACTACCGAGTGTGAGGATAGTCACAACCTTTAGCAAGGGTGGCCTCATTGAACCTTGAGGGAAAGGCAAGGAAGGTGCTGACATAACATGCAAGCCTAATAATGAGAGCAAGGACCTGTTAAAAGAGTTGATACAAGCGCATGTTGAACAATGAGAACCAATGAGTGAGGCCATGCTTGAAATAAGAAGGTCAGGAGACAATGCCAAGGATAGGCTTTGGACTTACAAATATCGTAGAAGACCCCAAAAGAAACCCAAGCCTTATAGACGAAGGCATTGATGGGGAGAGCTAGCACAACTCCACGATGGATACCCAAAGCATTGCTACGTGCACAAGGATATTACGCAAGTAACCGATGGATTTGGGTACCAAAATCCCCTGCTAAACCTCCTCTGTCGGCCGAAGGCCAAGACATATCAAGAGCAAAGAAGTGTAGGAGGAAGTCTAAACAAAAAACCAAGTCTCAAGTCAAAAACATTGGGGTGACCAAGCCCCTCACGATCAAAATCAAGAAAAAAAACGGGACTATTCAAAGGGTAGAGCCTCAGCCTAGCATGCTTAATAAGCAGATGGCAGATGTAACCATTGAGCATGCACAAAGACCACTAGTACTCAAGGTGCCTTTGATTTCCTAAGAGGATAACATGCATCATAGGCACAACATTGCTCATAGCAAGGTTAAATGCTCAACAAAGCAAATGGTAAAATCATCTAACAGCCACGAGCAAATCTTCCAGCCAGTGTTGGAGCCACTTAGGAGTCCCAAGTCTCCTACACCCTCTTTCCCTAAACGGACATAGGAAGCACAACAATAGTAGTCAAGTGTAGGTGCTCAATCCCAATCTCTATCTCCAGCTAAGCTTCCAAATGTCCGAGAGGTGGAACATGACACCACCCATAGCTCTTGACCTAAAGACATGCCTGTGCAACCCACCGTGGCTAGATCAACTGAGGCTCGATCTGCACCAGTGAATGCTCAAAGGGCAAGAAAAGACATAACCACTTTCGATCTGCCTGAGGACTTGACACTGCAATCTACTAACAGTAGCTGGTCCACTGAACTAGCTGCTACTACTTCCAATCAGGGATCACAGTAGTCACTGCCTTTGGCCGTGATGACACCCCTTGCTAAATACATTCTTAGCAATTCACCCATGGAAGAGGCGTTGCAACCAACATCCTTGACACCTCCAACACTTCCAAAGCACCTAAAGCCTAGGCTTGAGGAGAAATCTCTCAAAGAGGTCACCAAGGAGAGGATGCATCTGACCAATCAACCTAGCAAGGCTGTTTAGCAGGTTGCAACTAAGTCCCATGAGAGCACACCAGAGAAAGAGAGTACTAAGGGCCAACTAAGCACATCAACGATTGACCTAGTTTAGGGTCCTGAGTCCTTAAGGGAGACACTGCAATTGTCCAAGAAAAAGAGGACAAAACAATGCAAAACAATGACAGTTGCAAGTGGTGGTAGATGCCAAGACAATCGAGACCAAGAGCATGGAAGAACTTGGGAATAAAGCATTGAGTCCACCCACTAAGGAACCCAGTGCCATCTCCCCTAACAACGGTGAAACCTCAGTCACATCTGTGTGTTCTGATAAGTCAAAGCAACCATCATCATCAGCGGTTGCTTGCAACACTCAATCCACCGACAATAGAACTCACTTTGACCAATCAAGACCGGATACAACACTGTCACAACACGGTGACAAATCTATACCAGTCACATTTGAGGAGAACCATGATACAATAGCAGCAAAACCTCAAGAAAAATGCACAAACCCCGAGAGCATAAGAATCCTAGAGTTGACCAATCTTGCTCATCTAGGCATGAGCCCCTAGCTATGCTAAAGCCTAGGGAAACTCCTAGAACCTTGCATGAGATAGCAACCGAGCAAGCCCTCGTTGAACATAGAAGTGTCGCAGAATGCTTAACTGAGTTGGATGCTAAACTCAAAAGTATTTGCACGTGTCTATATCCTTGCGGACATGGGTGCATTCCCTAAGGAGAATCTTGAAGAATACTTGCCATTTCCCCTATCCTGGGAAGAGTAAAAACATATTGACGAGCACTATGACAGGCTCTTGCATGAATGCATGCAACTCACCTCTGACGAGGAAGCCAACAAACTAGCTTAACTGTAACATTCAATGACGTGCTCTGCCAACCAAATCTCTTAGAGATAGAGCAACTAAAGCAACAATTAGAGGGTCGAAGTCAATTCGAAAAACGTCGGTTTGAAAACCGTGTTGCAATGGCTAGGAGCCCAAATTATGACAGTCTCAGAGGAGCGATTGGCCAAATGGCAGTCTCAAAGAGACCCAACCTATGTGGCACCAACTTCATTTTGAGTGATGACTGCCATTCGGGGTATAGACTTAGTTGGAACTAGGCAAGAGAACTCTCTGGCTGATAAGGTTCTCACTGAGGAGGAGTTACATGTTGCTAGTAGACTCAGAAAATGTGCCATGCTACTTGATGTTGCAAAATATCTATCGTTATTGAGTAAGCTGCCACGAGTACTAGATGTGTGTGCCACACTCCAGTACAATTTGGAGTTCTACAATTGGTTTTTATCCTCTTAAAGTGACATGGATTCGTAAATATGTACATAAATAAACAATGAATTTTGTGACCCTGTATAGATAATATCAACACACACAAGCAATGATAGTCAAGAGCAGGGAGAAGAGTTGGGTTTAATAGGCTGAGCTCCTCAGGTTCTCCTCTCACCACACATTTAGAAGTCGTGTGACCATTCCCACCTCCAGCTGGAGGGCATGCAACCCTCATTACTACCATAGGAAGCCCTGACCAACATATCTGATGGTGTAGAAGGGACACCATCCCTTTCTATACACCTTTCCCCTTTCCAGTGTGTCCTTCTGGGGACGAAGAGCCCTGCCCCACTCCATGACAACTAGTCCATGCAACTTAGCATAAGCCAAGATCTGCTAATGGATGGAGGCAAAACAAACACCATCACGGGGGCCGTCCCTCTACAACAAACATTGCATGCCTCACCTCTCCCCTCCTCATCATATGCGCTTAATAGCCCATTGTGTAATCCCTCCCATGCGAATAGTTTTATCGTGCCTCAGGGCCTAACCCTTGGTTCGCATTTTGCAGGTTTCCCTATGGTAGCAGTCATGGACCACATAGTGCAGTTGGCCTACAAGGAAGCTCTCCGCCGTCAGAGGGAGCATAAGGCACTAGCGCCACCACCAGAAAGCTACGTGCCTACTCTAAAGAGGTACGTGCTAAAAAGCGGCCCCAAACGACACTGCCCAGGACGCAAGCCAAAAACTCCCTAAGCCTAGAGGACGAGGGCTCAAGGGAGAACACGGGGCGTGGCAACACTGGCCATGCAGGCCCCACCAGACGCTCGGACACCAGGTGCTCGAAAGAAGAGAGGGCAGCTCGAGACAAGCAGGAATTTGATGCATTGTTTAAAAGCATTCTGGAAACAGTTGCGGCCAGGGACTACACCATTCAGGTCCCGACCGATATCTTCCCCACCCAACCTCACAGGAGCCCCTCATCGGCATAGCCCCACTTGGCCGCCGACCACCCGGACTCACCTCGTTTTGTACAAATAGAGTAGCCCCTATGATATATAAGGTGCTTAACAAAGGCAATCCTGCCATAACTTTTTGTCTTTAAATGGTTTAAAGGGGCAAGCTTCCCACCTGTATACACTTTTCTTACCTACTGCTAATATATGCCACGTCTTTAACAAGCATCGGAATATGCATCACAGTCAGCATCATAGGATTTTGATAAAGTAATATCTTGACATGATTGCATCTGTTCATTGTACTTGATGCATGCGACTTGTATATACTCTCATGAAGTGACAAGTGGATGCAGGACGATGCATGTCTTTGTGCGAAAATGTTCAATGCCCAAGTCACCGCAAGACCATCAACCTCACAAAGAGTCGTGACAAGGTCGTGCTGCCGAAAGTGAAAATCACCTTTGCCAATCGCCCACATCACATGGCCCAAAGCATGATTATAACCACTTTCTCTTTCTGGGTTACACTCTACACCGGACACTCACGACAACTGTTACCTCAATTGTACCAACATCGCACGTTCCAAAGAGGGTTGCAAAATCTCAAGTGTATCTCCCCATCTCAACAACTGCTTCTCTAACAATGAGGCTAGGGCACAATCATCACTGTAATAGCCATTTTCTGAGCCTTCGAAGCTCGACATTTTCCAACCCATTGAAAGGCTAACAGCCTCAACATAATGCAATGGTTGTACTCAGATAAGTCCAAAAAAAAAAGGAACAAGAAAAAGAAAAGAAAAAGACAAAGAAAAAGGAAAAAAGAAAAGAAAAGAAAAGAAAAAAGAGATGAAAAGATAAGAAGCACCCATGATCACAACACAGTACCTAGGGGTCCTCAAATTAGGTAGGTCCAGTGACCTTGGTCGGCTGGCTCCGTCCCTAGTCCCCTCGCCCTTTCGCATTACCCACAATTGTTCAAGGCACATCAAGGGCAGGAGATACCCAGGGAGCTTGTCTCGCCTATGGTTAGACCTGTCACCTTGACCCATTCGCATGATTCTCTCTTGCACTCTGCCTTAATACCATTGCAATCAATCATGGTAAGCATCGCACGAGTGGCCATGAAAAGTACACCGTCCTCATCACGCAAGTCCAATAGCTACTAGTACTGAAAGTGTGGTGTCCCAGTGTTCAATTATGCTATGTCGTGCAGTCACAACGCAAAGGATGTCTCATACATCTTCATGTGTACTTCTTCTCAATATGGATAACTTTACTTCATCCACATGTTGTTACGAGAAACCAGCCCGCGGTCTTTTAACTATATAGTATCTAAGTATGCATGAGTACTCACATAATATCTGCACCAAAATATATACACAGTTTGGGTCCTCAAGTGCAGGACAATACTCTCAGCTTGCTTAGAGTTCGACATATCTCCCAAACTAATCGAACTACGTCTTGTGCATGATAAAGAAGACTAGCACTACCCCTAGGGAGAGACCACATATGAAAGGTTTTCAATTGCAGGTATTGAAGAATCCAACGAAAGTGCCGTACACTCTTAATCAACACTCAACTCTAAATTCTTATCCTTTATCATCCTACAAGCCTGCCAAGAATCGTCATGTGCAGAATCCCCAACCAACCAACACTTATGCTCGCCATCAGTGCAATCCCCAACAAAGAACAACCCTACCACCAGCCACCTAGGCCATCAACGTGCCCCCAACGACCTTCCTCCACACCACCACCAACACTCCTCCACGGCAACCACAGATGTCCCTTCCACCCACATCTTCGGTGCATGCCAAAGCCTGCTACCTACGATGGTGAGTGCCATGGGATTGGCACTCGTGTAGGAGGGGGTAATGTTAGCCGTCATACGAACAAGGTGGAAAATCTAGAAAATCTAAAGTAGAGGACAAATGCCAAGGCAAAAGTGAAACGGAAGACGAAGGCGTGCCAAGAAAAATATGGAAGCACAAGAAGTGCATAAAAGTCCTAAATAAAGGAAAAGGGCACATAAGAAAAAGTGCAAGCCAATATTTTTGTAAAAGAGCCCAAGTGCATCATGGTTTAATTTAAAGAGCGCCGGGCTCTCATCCATGCAATTTGTAAAGGTAGATGGGCAGTAGGAAGGAAGCTAGAAAGATAGAAGGACAATGGGAAAAAAGGCCTAGGTTACGGCCAGCCATGTAAAAAAGGGGATAAGGGGATGACTGCCCAAAAGGGATTTAGGGTTTTGTATATAAAGTTGAAAAGTGAATGAGAAGCTCATTCTTGTGTGTGGCCAAAAGTGGCTCTCCTCTTCTTCTTCTTCTTCTTCTTGTTGCTTGCTTAAGCTTGTGCTTGAGAGAGGGAGTGAGTGTGTGAAGGTGAGGGACCAGGGAGAAGAACCATCTTCTCCTCTCTTCTTCTCTTCTCTTCTCTTCTCTTGTCTTGTTCGCGGCAATGAAGCTTGGAGCGTGGAGCTTGAGGATAGAGCTTACTTGAAGCTTGCACTTGGATTGTGGAGCTACCGGAGTGCGCGGGAGAGGAGGTAACTTGATCGACATGGAGGTAAGCTCACTACACTCATGGATAGGTAGCGCGTCGGCTATGTGAGAGGTAGCCATTAGTGCTCGGCTTGGAACGCTTGAAACAATAAGCGGTCAGTGGGTCTTGGCGGTTGAGCGAGAGCTCCCACACCCGTTGTTGCCACCTATCTCACCCTATCCCCCAGTCCCACCCGCCACCTCTCCTTCCCCCTCCCCCACCACCCCTTACTTAGCCCCCCTTCACCCCCTTCACCCCCCCATTCCCCCCATTTCCCCCTTAGCCCCCCATTTCCCCCACCCCTCCCTTAGCCCCGCTTCACCCCCCCACCCTACCCTCCTTCCCCTTAGCCCCCCTGCACACCCATCCCTTGCCACGTGTCTTGTTGCAGATGTTCGTATGTGCAACAGTCACTCATGTTTTCTACAGGTTTGTAGCTGCCATTCCTGTGCTGTTCATGTCTACTGGATCGTGTCCATGACTTGCTCGTGAGCTATTTAGTCAATGTTTACGCGCGCGGACGTGCGTGCCTCCTTGTTTGTGCAGTGGTGTGGACGTTAGTAGCCGTTCACGTGCCATAGCCGTTTCTACGCACTTCATATGTGCTAGTAGCTATCTACATGTAATTTTCAAACCCGAAACCATTAAAAAATCCACAAGAAACACCAACAACCATAAAATATTTTTTTTAAAAAAAGCATAAAAAATATATAAAGAAATCATAAAAACATAACTTAAAAATTCTTAATCAATTGTTGATTTTTGGAATCATTTTTCTTTGTTAAACACGCAGGAATAAATGGTAGAAAATATTATAAAAAATTCAAAATCATTTCACAATTCATAAAAATTTTAAAAAAGTATTAAAAATCAATAAAAGAGTAAAAAATTCCAAAAAAAATTTCACACACTCTTTCACATGTTTTTCAATATTTCATGAGCTTACATTGCCCATATAAATGTTGAACTCATTTAAAGAAAAAAAAAACAAACCAACAAAACACCACAAAAACAAAAACCTCGAATCCAATACCTAATTCATTCACATTCATTTTGAAATTTCACACATCACTTGAAAAACAAAACGATCCAAACACACGTCCTCTAATGCCTCCACACATAAATTTAAAAAAAAGAAAAAACAAAAAAAAAAACAAATAACCACACACACCCCAACATCATTAAACCAACCAAAACTACATGAAACAAACAAAAAATAAAGCTCACAAAACCCATTTACATTTTGGAACCCTCATTTACCTTTTAAAAAAAAGAGAGAGTGAAAAAAAACAAACAATAACCACAAACACACAACCTAAAAACCAATCTTATCTACATTTTTGACCCTTCCACTACCCATCTCCACAATTTAAAAAAAAAATATAAACACCAAATTAAAACAAAACCAAATACACAACTTTAATGTTAAACGAAACACCCCACCCAAAATCGTATTAAATGGTCGATAAATCTTAAAATAGACCCATAAAATTTTTTCAATCCCCCTACCCTAACGAAATGCTCATCCACATTGCACAAGTCCCCCATCTTTTTCTTTGGTGTATCATGGTATTTGCCTTTTGGTTTGTATTTGACAGGAGGTAGAGACTGTTCCCTAGTCACCTTGTTGTTACCACTTGTAGATTTTTTTCTATTTTGTGCGGATCCTTTGGACGCGGAGTACATTTTAGACCTTGCGGGTGTCCACCCACCGCTAGGTTCCTTTCCTTTTTCCCTTTTCCACGTGCACCATAACACACCATTAATTGTAATTTAAAATCTATTGACCGTTGGACCCACCAAATGAATACATTGCACATCCTAAATTATAATTAAAATGAACCCGATTGTGAATTATAAAAGGAACCCTACACGAGCGCTGTTGCACCATAACCCATGTAATTTGTAAATTAAAATACATTCACAATGTACACACACACACGCTACATACACATTTAAATTGTAATTAAAATAAACCCCCCGAATTCACGCATGTATGCGCTTTGCGCCAAACATCATATAATTGTAAAAATGAACTGCATTTTTAGAGACCCCCAATCCAGTCAGTTAATTATTTTGTCAGAGTGGGGTTGGGTTACGAAATCGATCCACCATGCATTAAGGGTTTAGTAAAAAATAAATTACAAACTAAATTTTCATTGATTAAAATGAATGCGACAGTGATCACCCACTCACTTCATCGCACTTTAGGTGTACACTCAATGATTACCGAGATTGGGATTCCTTAGTCGAGAGTTTGACCGTATTTGTCCATGAATGGTCTGAGTCGGTCATTCTGTTTTCGGTTGATTCAATGTTTGGGCTACGGAATGCTGAAAATTATATATTTCTTTTTGCGTGCTTGTTTATGGGGATCAAGATGCTTGATTGTCATGCATATCACAAAGCTTTCAGTCCCACATGTGCATAGGTCATGTTAAATTTTTTTCGTAGGTTGTGGTTTGTTTGGGGAAGTTTGGTCCAGTCCTGTTCTTTTTTTGTTGTTGCAACTTTCCCATGATATCCTTCTTAGTTGTGGTTTTGTAGAAATTTTTCCTTAGTTGTGTGTGTGTGTGGACATTCTATGTAGTTTGAATGGCATCGTCTTCCTCTACTCCCCCACTTGTGATCCAGTATGTGCCATTGCCGGTACATGATTATTCCCTCCTTCTGGAGGCAGATTGTATTCGCCGTGCTGGTCTTCATCCTTTTGTGGCTGTGAAGTTTTCGCGAGTGGACGACATGATCTACTACTCCTTCTTGACATAATACAAGAACCAATCTGGCTTGGTTTATAACCGACACTTCTGCTTATCCACAAGCAACATCAGTGATGCATTGTGTTTGCCTCTTACAGCTTCTTTTGTCCCTAGTGGAAACCAATTATTAACAATTGAAGATATCATTTCCCTTCTTCAGAAGGAGTTGTCTGCCCCTTTGATGTCTAGCAAGGTTATTACCAGTTCAGGGTTTTTATTGCTCCTATTGCCTCCCCGATATGGAAGCAACTTTGGCAGTTTCTGCAAGACAGATTTATGTTGGGCAAGCCTATGCCTAAATGTCTCTCCAAGGAGCTTTTCACTGCATCTGTTCGGATCCTGGAAGGGGCTAAATTTAATTGGTCAGCCTTCATGTTAGCCAAGATGGATCAACATTTTCAAAGAGTTAGAAAAGTCAGGGCAGTAATGTGTCTTCTGGTGCTTTCCTTTAGAAGATTATCACTCTTGCCCCTCCTCTTGGTGGTGTGCTAATGGTTGATCCTCCTCCTCTTCCGAAGCATCCACCAGCTCGTGTTCCATCCCCTCCCCCATTATAGGCAAACTCAGATTAGAGGATGAGCCCCCTCCAAGATTTTCCCGAATTAAGTGTTGACGAATTAAAGGGCCACCTAGTCCCTCTGCAGTGTCAGTTGCAAATCCTCTGGTCAAGGATACTACTCCTCTTGTTTGTAGTAGTGTCCTTCCTGTGTTCCTCTCATGTTCTAACCTATTTGCAGCGCTCAGAGGGATGGATAGCTAGATTGGTAGATTCTTGCTTCCTTATAGACATTGATAGCTGGACCGTTGCTCTCTCATATAATTTCTAGTATCCAGTCTACGTTGGAGACCTCCCTTACATCGTGTCTTCGGTCTGTTTACACAGGAGTGTATACTTCCTTGCAAGACAAGGTGGATTCATTGACCAATCAGTTGAGTAAAGCTTTGGAGGATCTGGCATTAGAAAAAGCTACCCTAAGTGACATTGATAAGCAGATGACTGAGGTGACTATTTTGATGGATAACCAGAAAGCCAAAATTCAGGAGAGCTAGAAGCTAAAGTAGCTACATTAGAAGCTGAGAATTTGTCCTTAATGATTGACAATAAAGTAGCTCTTGAGGAGATGTTAGAGACAGTTCGTAAATTGGGAACTTGTGGAGGTCAACTACAGCATTCCTAAGAAATTGTTGAGGCCCAAAAGAAGCTTATTGAAGAGCTTAATCAGAAAGTTACCACTATTTCTATTCCTCCTCCAGTCCCCATAGTTTCTTCAGTCGTGTCTTCTAGGGAGGAGCTTGACCAATTGAAGCATAAAGCTAAGCTATGTGATGGATTTGCTGCTAAAGTAGAATGCCTCGTGTGCATGAAGATTTTATTCGCTATACTGACTTGATGTCACCACCTCCTTCCTTTTGGGTTAAATATCATTAACACAGATTTGCCTTAAAAATATCCTTAAGCAATGTGGATTTGGAACCTCCAGAGGATGGATGGTCAAATCTCTGGTCTGTAGATTTGTTGAGAGTTTTTCTTGATAGATTTGTGGATGAGCTGGTTTCCCATGAAGTTCAATTATTATCTTTTGTGTATCTTACAGGACATTTGTAGGTCCCTAATGAGGAAGATCTGAATGTTTATGTGGGGGATGTGATCTCGGAAGCTATTATGTATATATATTCAGAGGAGCTTTTGCTAGCAAAAAGTTTGAAGACTTATCATGAGCAGACATATTGGTGTAAAGGACATGCCTAGCATCCACATTTGGAGATTGCTACTTTGGAACCTCGTCATCTCAATAGTGTATTCCATAAATCTGATATCCAACATTTACAATCTCAGTTATTGAGCTATTTTGCTGATCATCCATTATTTATTGATTCCTTTTTCTAGGATCTTCATTTTCATTGTTCTTTCTATTCATTGGATCCTTCAGATCTTTTGTCTTATTCCCTCATATCTTATCATTTTCCTTTACATTTTCTCTTCTTTCATCTAAAATTGATACCATTCCTCTTTTATCTTTTACCCCTTCTGGGTCGCCTCACATTCCTATGTTTACCATTTGTCCTTTTATTGCTGATCCCACGATATCTCCTACCTCTTCTGAACCACTTCCTACCATTCCTATTTCTTCTTTTTTTTGGCAGATTCCAAACCTTTTTGATGCATTCTCCATCTTTTCCACCTTCCTTATCACTTCATTTACCCTCATTCTATGACTTATCTTATCCTCCATTACAATCTTCTCCTCTTATTCCATTTCCCACTCCATATGATTACATTAACCTTCCTCCCCAGACAATGCTAGATACACCTGGCTATGATCATGACATTCTTCGTCGATGACAATGGACGTTGCATGATTCTGTGACAGGATTGACCTTTTATTCCACGGTCTCGGGATATATCTATGGCATGTTCGAATTCTTATCTTCATCTTGCTAGAGTACATGTTACTTTTGAGGATACCATTGTTTGTCTTGCAGCTCATTTTTGCTGGTATCTTGCCTTCATGCATCATCAATCTCATTTGAATACTTGAAAGAGTATCATGCAAACTGATCATAGATCCAAATGTGGATGTAGCTGCTGCTCAAATGGATATATTGTATTACTTTCCACAGGCCTTTCCCACTAGGTTTATCATCTTATCGGAAAGGATGTGTTGTCTCCAATTCCTTCAAAATGTATCTCAGTACTTTGTAGATGAGAACAAAGCCTTGGAACGTCTTAAACTGAGTATGCAATTTAATAAGAAACATATGTTAGATATGCTCAATGCCCCACCCTCATAAGGTGCGACCAATGATCTATGGTGCTCAAAGTTGTAAGGCCCCCATCATGAGGAGAAGCCAAATGTGAGCCCAAATATTGGTCGAGTCTTGACTTGTATATCAGATGAGGTGTATGTGACCGGATGGCAAAAAGGTGATCATTGTGGGTCTAATCTTTGGGTTGGACTGAGTAGTTTAGCTGGTAGCAACTTGAGGCACATTGCATCGAGTTGCAGGGTAAGGGAGTTAAAAGGGGCCCCTATTTTGGGGTCCAGGGGCTGCTTCCGCGGCCCTTGGTTGGGGGGTCCCAAGGGGGCCAGTGGCCCCCCTGGCGGGGGTCCGAGGGCAGCGCCCTCGGCACGGTAAAGGAAATATTCCTTGGCTGACTAGTGGAGGCTCATATAGTAGGGCGGTCATGCCGACCTAGCCGCCTTCATGGGCTATAAAAGCTAAATCCCTTCACAACCATTGATCATCTATCTTTCACCTAGTCAAATTTGTTTCAGCTAGCCTTAAGCTCTTCACCTATCTTCTGTCTGGTCACCATCTAAGCTTCACTGTGGAAGCGCACGGGTGGATAGAGCCATCTCTGTATCAATTGTTTGGAGCTAAAGAAATTTTCTAATTCTCCTCTTATCTATTGTGTACTCTTTATCTCTATCTCTTTCTCAGATTCTGTTCACTGTGACATGTAATTTTTTACAACATCTTCATCCTACTTAGCAAAAGAGGTTTTCATGATTGTATCATCTTTTTTTTCTCAATGAAAATCTTTTCATTTGCTCTCCATTTTTGGGAGTGTATACCATTCAGACTACCTGGTTTTGTGTCAAGTGTATGTGTATGTATTATTTTTCTCTCAAGTGGAGTTGAAGATGAAGATGGACATGATCGCAAAGCTGATTGATGGATGGATGGACAGAAGAAACTTCTTATATCCTTTACCAGTTTGTTTTTTTTGTTGATTTTAAGAAGTGTTAATGGATAAAGGGTTTTCCTTTTGTTGTTATTTATCAAAGATACAAGTTATAAGTTGGGGTCATGGTTGGATGGATTTTTCGTGAAGATTGATATTGAAGATCAACGATATGAGCTCTTGAATGAACTTGTATTTCCTTTTTCCAAGGTCACGAGGACGCTTTCCTTTTTAAGTGTGGGGATATGTTGAATGTTGAATTGATTAGTTTTTTTTTGATTGATTTTTGTTGTTTTTGAGGCCTGAATGGTTGATTTTTGAAAGATTTTGAGTGATGATTGATTATTTTGAAAGTGTTTTGGATGATATTGATTATTTTTTGGAGCTCATGATGATTCTCTATAGAAATATGAGGCTCTGTGATGTTCTGATAGGTTTTGTTAAGGTTCTGATTGGTTCTGTTTTGTTCTATTTCTCTTTTGTATGAAGCATGGATTGATGATTGATGGAAGTTGAGGTATTTTGAAAGCTCATTGAATGGTTTTTTGATAGTTTGGAATGGTTTTGGTATGAGTTATATAGTTCTACTGCCTTTTGTTGACCTTTTGTAAACCCTCTGTTGAGAGCTTCTGTAAAGCCTCTATTTCTATTCTGTTCTGTTCTGTATGCCTCTGTAAGTGTTCTATGGAAGGAGTGAAGTGACAGTGATGAGCTATGAAGAGTCACTATAGTGGCTCTGGTAACCTTTCATATCAGACACACCTTTTGGAAGGGGCATCCCTGACCAAATAAGGATTATTATGATTGATTATAGAGTATTATAGTGAGGAGATAATATAATATTGATTGAGAGAGAAAGAGAGTCAGAGATAGCCAATTCTATGCAAAACAATGTATCTATCTAATGAGAGATTGTGAGAGAAAGCTAAGAAGACAATGAAGATGAATACTATGTGATATTTTTCCATTCAAAGTGGTGTTTCTCTTGTATTCTCTTTGTTGGTTGATGAATTCTATGAAGAATATGAAAAAAATGATTAATTTTGTTGAAGATAAAACCATGGGAGAATTGTTTATATGATGCTGCATGAAGATTTCTTGCTAGTAGTATTCTTTTCCTTGTTGTGGTTCTCTAAAGAATGAAACAAAAGCTTGTTGATGTTACAAGATAGATTTTCTTGCAGTAGAAACCCCTTTTCCTTGGTGTCCCTATTGGGGCTCCAGGAGGGGTCAATTTTAGCTTGTTATAATGGTTGTTATTGGAGGGGCCTATAGTTTCAATCATGAGGCAAGTGGGTACTTCTCAGCAATAGTTTGGGCCATTGTTAAGTTATTGATAGGCAAAGTTAGGGCCATGGAGAGTACATGGGTCTCTACAATATACAATTTCATGGCTGAATCATCCACAATTTGTGCATGATTGTAAAAGGATTCGATTCGGATACACAACAAAAGGGAGATGGCACAAGATATAGAGACTCAATCTATCTTCTTCTTATTCATATTCATTCTTCTCTTCTCTCAATGCATAGAAGTGAGTATCTCCCAAAGTGGGTTCATACTTTGACTTTAGGAAACTTTACATACATTCTCTTTTCCTTTTTTATACAACCACAGAATATGACTTAACTTATGTTCTATTTCTTAATACTTCCCCTCAAGCTTAGAATGAGCTTGTAGATATAATATCCCAATTGCACTTCTAAAATATTCAACCTTATATTTTCCGATACTTTGATAAAGATATCCACAACTTGGTTATTGGTTTTGGCATATCCACTATTTTTGGGATTTTTGAGCATTTTTGGCATTTTACCAATATTAGATGCTTGTTGGACTAGCGTTAAATGTTGGTATTTTGCCCCCATTGGCCAGATTTGGGATATTTGGTTATCTATAGCCTTCCGCACTCAGTTGGAAGATCTCCACCTGTGAAGGAAGGAGGAAGATGATCTGCCTCTGTCTTGATGCTATCGTCATCATCAGCTTGATCTAGTGCCCTCACTTTGACTTTGTCATCTTCCTCTGTCTTGATGCTATTGTCATCATCAGCCTAATCTAGTGCCCTCACTAATGCTATGGGTTGCATGCAGAGCCTAATCAATCCTTCTTTTGTATTCAACATTTGTTCCTTGTTCAGTGGAAGTTTAATTTTTTCTTGCCTTGCAGATTGTGTGTGTGTGTGTTGTATTCCTTCTTGTGTTGTGCAATCTCACAGCACCACCATACAAAGAAAAAACATATTCTATGGTTAAGTTTTTATTGCCAAAATTTCATGCATAGTTTGCATTTGTGCATCCAAGTACACTACTATTACTCCTCCCAAAGTATATGCACATCTCTTATACCACTCAAGTATTTCAAGTTGACTTTCATTGCTTCCCAATGCTTCTAGCTAGGATTTGACATATATATGCTCACTACTCCCATTGCAAAAGCAATGTCTAAACAAGTGGCATTCATAGTGTACATGAGGTTGCCCACACATGATGAATATGGAACCTTGGCCATTTTAACCCTCTTCTCATTAGATTTGGGATAATCATCTGCACTCAATTTCGTATTTGCAAACAATGGAGTAATAAATTCTTTTCCTCCATATTGAAATGCTGCAACACTTTGTTGACATAGTCCTTTTGGGGTGGATAGAACAATTTGTTTGTTCTATCTCTCATATCTCTTATAGCATGAGACTACATAAAAGTATCAAACTTATTATACAATATGGCATATAATTGGAAGTATAAAGAATGCAAAACTTAACAAAAAAGAAATGCTTTATTTTCCAAGGAAACTACTCCTAAACAACTGCCACTCTATAAACCATATGAGATGGTTGCCAATCATAAAAATGCATAACAAATAGTCAAATAGTGCACATTAAAGGCCATTAACTTATTGAAATGGCAAAAGAGGCCACAGTGGTGAGTATTGAAAACCTAGGGCCTACTTTAATACATAAAGCCTCTTTTTTACCTTGTACTCAATATTTTCTTTACTGTGTTTCACAAAACCCTATGGCTACTAAATGTAGATTTCATCATGAAGGTCATCGTGAAAAAATGCTATTTTGACATCCAATCATACAATGTCCATGTCATCGTGATTTACTAAGGCAAGCATAATACAAAGAACATTCAATTTTACTGTAAGTGAAAATATCTCCTCAAAGTCCACACTTTTTCTTGCCTAAACCTTTGGCCACTAACCTTGCCTTGTATCTTGCTTTAGCATTGTCTATAACCTTCAACCTATAGATCCACTTAGATGGCAAATAGTTTTTCCCTTTGGAAAAGTGATCAAATTTAAAGTCTAATTCTTCATAATGGAATCCATTTTAGATTGCATAGCTAGCTCCCACTTAAGCTTATCAACATGAATCATGGCCTCTTTATAGCAACATGGCTCCCCACAATTTGTCAACATCACATAGTCAATCCCATGCTAGAATCTCTCACTGGGACAATAGAAATGAGTAGATATGTGTAGCACAAAGAGATGACATGGAATGAAATTTTAGCCTTCCCTCTTTCTTCCTAAGGAACCATAGGACTCTCAACCTATTGCTCAATAAATCTCCATGTTTCTTGTTCACTAGCTAAAACCTCACTTGTCTCCTCTTTTTACACACTTGGTACACTAGTACTTGCCCTATGTGGAAAAATAATAGGTAGCACTGCATCTTGGAAAGTAACCTTCCTTGTTTTCACTTCCTGAAGAGGTTACTTATGGATTTGCTTCTAATTAAAGATCACATCATCACTATAGACAATCTTTCATACCGTTTGGACCCCAAAGGTGATAACTCATCTCACCACTTTGTACATAGTCCAAAAAGTTGCATATTGTGGATTTCAGCTCTAACTTGTTACACTCTTTCTTAGGCACATGCACATAAGCTTCATAGCCAAATGCTCTTAAGTGGTGGCACTCACCACTAAAAAGTGGTCTTGTAAAAGTTGTACACATAAATTAAAATTGGCTTAATTGTGCTAAATACCGTAGTTTAAACATGAAGAACCACTTAAAAGAGGTATTCTATTACTAACAAGTGGTAGGCCATTAGTAAAAAGTGGTGTCCACCACTAAAAACTGGTATACCAAGAAGTGGTATGCCACTAAAAACTAGTACCCTACTAATAAAAAGTGGTATTAAATAGCTAAAAAGTAGTGTTTCACCACACTAGAGTTGTGTTTTCTAACTTGCATGATCACTTTCTAGTAGTGATAGTCCAGTTTCTAGCATTAGACACATTTAAAAAAAAAACGTTTTCACTTTTTATAAGTTTTTAAAATTATTTTGTCTATCTGCATTCCAAAGAGCATAGTTAGGATGATACAACAGTAAAACAACCTAGATAGGAAACTAAAAAAAGATCTAACAATGGGGGTGAATATGTGTCATGTGCTTTTTTAATAACTTTGTGATGAGAGGCATATTAAGTGTCAATTGGTCGCCCCTTACAACCCACCCTAGAATGGTGTTGTATAGTGCATGAATAGGACTATTCAAGAAAGAGTCTGCAATATACTTTGGTTAGGCAAGCTTGTCACATACATTTTGGATTGAGGTAGTTACTATTTCCTCATAGATCCCCATACATTACTCTTAGTGATAGAGTTGCAAAGGAGGTATCATCTAGTAAATCTTCTTCACATGCCCATTTGTGAGTCTTTGGATGTGAAGCATTTTTCCATATTCCCAAAGACAAACATAACAAGCTAGATCCAAAGTCTATCAAATGCATCTTTCTTGGATATGGTGATGCAGGTGAGATGGGCTATCACCTTTGGAACTTGTAGGCTTGGAAGGGTTATCCACAGCCATGATATTGTCTTTCATGATGATAAGATGTATAAGCAACCAAAGCCAGTGATTGAGTGTATGTAGGGTGATCTTTTAGTAGGAGAAGTCTCATATTACCATATAGCTAGCCCCAGTTGGATAGCCTGTAACAAGCAATTGATGATATATTGACTGGGGATCCAGTTGTTGTGTAGAATCATGATGTTGAATAGAGGAGATAGGATGTACATCTTCCCCAACTAGTCTTGAGACACTCTACTAGAGCCTCACATCCTCTTGATTGTTATGAACCCTCTGTGCATTATGTCCTAGTGATAGATTTTGGTGAGCCCCTTACTTATGATGAGGTTATATGAAGAGGTTATACTCAGTCTTGGGAGAGAGCCATGCAGTTTGAGTTTGATTCACTTCATAAGAATCATATGTGATATTTGGTTCCATGCCTAGTGGAAAATATGCATTGCTATGCAAGTGGTTGTATGAGTTGAAGAGCATCCCTAGTTACCCTAAGTTAGCATATAAGGTCCATTTGGTTACTAAGGTTTTAAATAGGAAAAGGGAGTTCATTTCAATGAGATATTCTCCCTTTTGGTCAAGACGTCTACCCTTTGATTGCTTTTGTCCTTGATTGCATATATGTATCTAGACTTATACCATATGGATGTGAAAATGACTGTCTTATATGGGGGCTTGCATGAGGACATTTATATGCAGAGCAACTTGAAAGCTTTGTGAAAAAGGGTAGGGAACACCTAGTGTGCAAGTTAAGCAAGAATCTTTATGGACTTAAGTAGGCATACAGGGAATGGAATCACAAGTTTGATACTTTTATGGATTCACAATCATATACATGTAGTGATATGGATTGGTATCTTTACATGAAGAAGACCTTATCTTCTTATGTGAATGTATGCCAAGAAGATTGCCCCAAGTTAGATAATGAAAGGGATAATATGGCCAAGATCCCATATGTATTGGCAATGGGTAGCTTGATATATGGCATGATAGCCACTAGACTTGGTATACCATTCCTAGTGGGAGTTGTGGTTCCTTATATGGCAACACTTGGCAAGCGACATTGGGATATTATGAGATACCATAAGGGCATTGTAGATTTGTGCCTTTGCTATGGCAACACACAAACTCAAATTATGCATGACATATAGATAGTAGGAAGTCCATCTCTAGCTATGTCTTCATAGTTACTAGAGCTACTATCTCTTGGATGTCTAGGGTGCAAAATGCACTACCTTGTCTACTATTGAGGATGAGTACATTGTAGTCGTGAGGCTTGCAAGGATACCCTATGGTTAGGCCACTTAGTTGTAGACCTTGATATCACATATATGAATCCTACATTGCATTGAAACTCGATAAGTGCCATTCAATTGGCATGTAATTCGATCTTTCATGAGAAGACCAAGCATATTGAGGTGTGCTATCACTTTATTAAAGAATTGTTGAGGACAAGAAAATAGAGCTTGTTAAGATCTCTACTTGATGAGAATCCTATTGATTTACTCACTAAAAGTCTCCTAGTGGAATGTTTTGTCTTTTTAAGGAAGATGACGTGCATAGGATGAGGTGACATCTATTTCTCATCTAGTTGTCTTATATATACACATTATATATTGTCACCTTTTTTCTTATTTCCTCCTCAATTAAGCATATCTTCCTTTAAGTGGGAGGTTGTTGTAAAGGCTACCTGTGCCTAGCTGCCTACTTACTACCCACACACCTATACACTATAGGTGGTTATTGCAAAAAACTCACTTTATACTTTATTCTTGCTATGGTATTGAATAAGGGAAGGCTAATCACATATTGAGATTGTAGGAGTTTCCATGTACGATCTTGTTCTCTCTTGTTACTCCAATTTGCATAGCTCTTACTTTTTCCTTTTGCTTGTGATCTCATTCTTGCTCATCCCTTTCACTTTTCAAAAGTATCAAAAACCAAAAGAGATGAGAAGATTGCCTTGCTGCATGGAGCTATGAAGATAATTGGGTAAGTGAAAAAAGATATGTAGGAGCTTTAAATGTATAAATACGGGCTAGTGCCAAATGAGGTCAAAGTAGTGTAGCTCAAGAGAATGATCACCATTAGAAAGAAGTTTCTAAGAGATATTGATGTGAAAGATACAGACATACTTGATATCAATCTGTTTCACGAACAAGTGAAAGAGCTAAAAGTTTATAAGGTTGATCATCAGCTAGTAACACTTGACATTTGTTCTTTAATGGTCAAGTGTATACATGCTTATGTATTTACACCCGTATCATGCACTTTACCTTGTGATTGCTGTTACCTCTTGCTCCTATTGTTTCTTCCATGGCTACGAAGAGAAAATTATGCATTGATATAGCTAGCACCCTGTGATGCATATGCAAGCAACCACAATGTAGATAATACATATCTATTTATCTTATGGTAATTGCAAGAAGAAAAAAAAAGAGTCTTATAAAATTTTGAGAAAAGATTAATTTTTGTAAAAAATTTATGCCATTATTTTGATGAGAGTAGGGCTCCCCCAATGCAATTGTATTTAGCAACTAGCATCTCAATCAAAACTCATTTCCAATTTATTTTTCGTCAAGACCAAGGTTCAATTGCATGTAAAACGAGCTATGACTGACTAGAAGGACCATAAAGGGTAGGATGCCTAAGGGGGATGGCCAAGGATGAGAAATAATAGAATAGGCTATTCATGTGTGATAACACACACACACACACACACACACACACACACACACACACACACACACACACACACACACACACACACACACACACACACACACACACACACACACACACACACACACACACACACACACACACACACACACACACACACACACACACACACACACACACACACACACACACACACATAGAGAGAGAGAGAGAGAGAGAGAGAGAGAGAGAGAGAGAGAGAGAGAGAGAGAGAGAGAGGGCTATGGGTGAAGCCTTTTTCTTTCTTTTGATTAGTCTCACATACCTATGCTCATGCTTCTTCCTTGCATGATATGACCATAGCATGTTGAGAAAAAAAGGAGTGCATTTGTGGATCGTGGAGCTTTGCAAGAGCATCCTTCATGTATGAAGGAATGCCACGCATGCTCACTAGAAGTGGATCTTCATATTCATGATGTGTGCAAGAGGCTAGGTGAGAGATAGCCATCCTACTTTGTGGTTGAATCTCTTGGATAAATAAGAGGGTTTCCAAACTCCCATCATTGAACTCATGTAGTGCAACACTTTGGTTTTGTCTTGTTGGGACCAAGGCAGGTTAATGACAAGAACAATCGTACATCTTGGAGCGGAATAGAAGGGGCACAAGGGCATTAACTTCAAAATGTGTATGAGTCTTAATGGTACTATTGGTTTCAAGGATTGGAAAGATCTATGTTGATGTATTTAGTTCTTTTGCATTGAGTACCATAGTATGAAATAGACATTCATATTTTGAGTGATCTATAGAAGAGAAAAGTTGTTGCTAAGATTGCTTGAAATTGAGAAGTGAAAGTAATGGACAAATTTGTATTTCTTTTTCATTCAAATGAGAAGCATAAATAAGTAAGTTACACAAGAGAGATGAATAGAGATGAATGCAATAGCTTAGATATTTTCCTTTTTGGTTATTTATGTAGCTCAAGAAATTGCATAGGTAAGGGATATTGTAGGCTACAAGGGGGAAGGTTGTTGATGGGAGAAAGGGTATAGACAAGAAAAGTAAGCATGTATGTTCTTTGGGAAAAGAAAATAGGCGTTTACTTTAATTAGAGAAGGTATTTTCTCTATTATAACTGTGGGAAAAATAGATGCCATCTATAGGAGCTTCTCCATCATCTCCATTATCATCTTCTTCTCATCATCAACACCCTTTTGCTCATCTTCAATCCCTCCTATTGGGGTAGCCAAGGTGCAACATAGATAGTAGTAGGTTGCCATGTTGGTGCCTATTTTTAGCACATTGAATTGGTGACTAATCCAACCAACAACCTATGCTAGCAAAATTGATCATCTTCTCCCTCTTCTCCACCATAAAAACCCCAAACACTTGTTGAGATATCGAGCTCCACTCGTGATATGCCAGGGTGACCGTTGTGCATTTATGTCACCGACGTGTCAGTTGCAGATGCGGTTGGTACACCGCCCATGAATAATAGCTACATGACAACTATCCTTATCTACTCTAGTTCGTGGCTCAGTTAGTATGCCACCTTAGTTAGTTGAGTTTGGTTTGAGACCCATATATAGGGTTCTTCTATTTCTTTGTATGAGAGTTCTTTTTGGCTTACACAACTAAGAAGAGGAAAACTATTTTCAGCCTCCACCTCTGTGTGTATTCCCCCATTGTGCAAGCAAGAAAGCTACAAGTGAGACTCCTTCCTTCTCTCCCATAATCTTGACATGGCAGCACAACCGGAAATTGCAAGAGTGCATTGTCTCAGGTTGAGACGCCCTTCACGGTGAAGCAAGAGGGCAGTATATGTTGTGGGTGAGGGCTTTAGCCCACGTCGACCTTGTTTTTTTGATTTGAGGCCATTTCGGGGCCTGTTTTGGAGGCGGAAGTTTTCTGCACGCGCTCAGGAAAAGGCCCAGTTTTATGCTGTGCAGCCACTGCTCTACAGGTTGGTGAAAAGTTACTGTAGAAATTGCATCGTATGCCTGTGCGCAGAGACATTGGGAGTTACATAATCATCCTTGGTTCCTGTATATGCAAAATCATCACTAAGAAGTGACTGTGTGGTTAAATACCACTTTCGTCAGTTTTGCAGATTTACCCTTGTGAGGTTGAAGCTGTGTTCTCTGCAATGACAGAATTTTTTACAGTATTCTGTAATGGCGTCTGATTCTCTTTCACAAATTGTAACTGAAAAGCTTGACAAGAACAACTTCCAAGCATGGAAGTTTAGAATGACAAATTTCCTTATGGGAAAAGGATATTGGGAATTTGTTACAGGAAATGAAGAAGAACCAGTTCTTCCTGATGTTCCCAATCAACAGCAAATGCAGGCATTCAAAGCATGGCATGAGAGAGCCAGGAAAGTTATGTACTGGCTGTCTATCAGTATTTCAGACTCTATGATTGTGCATATTCAGGATGCAAGTACACCAAAGGAGGCATGGGATACTTTGTCAAAAATGTATAGCACAAATACGCAAGCCAGGAAAATGCAGCTCAAGCAAGAGTTGCATAATGTGCAAAGAGAAAGTATGAGCATCAATGACTACCACATGAAGGTGAAGAAGATTGCAGATGCACTTGCTTCCATTGGGTCGCCAGTGGAAGATGATGATTTAGTTTCTGTGACCTTGAATGGTCTAGGAAAGGATTATGCACAGTTTCGGACATCCATTTCAGTTCGTGAAAGATTTCCTGATTTTGAGGAGTTGATTGCTCTTCTAATTTCTGAGGAGCAGAGAAATGGTAGTGCATCTTCTTTAGGAGGAACTTCAAAAGAAACTGTCTTCTACTCAAATGCTGGAAGAGGTAGAGCGAGGTAGAGGAGGCCGATTTGGAGGCCGTGGTAGAAATCAGAATATGTAGCAAACTCAAGAAAACCAGTCCTATGGAGGAGGACGTGGTAACTCTAGAGGCAGGGGGAGCCAAAGAGGTCGTGGTGGATGGCAAAGAGGCCAAAATACAAACAGCAATGTTGAATGCTACTACTATGGTAAAATGGGTCATATGGCTAAAGACTGCTATAAAAAGCAGAATGACATCATGAATGGAAAACTGCAACAAGGGAATTATGCATCTTCTAGTAGACAGGGTGATGACAGAAATGAGCATTTGTTTATGGTGCAGCACATGAACAATTCTATGACAAGTGCAGAAGAAAGCAATGATGTATGGAATGTTGACTCAGGTGCATCAAACCACATGACAGGTCATGTAGAATGGATGGAGGATGCAAGGAAAATGGAAAAACCAGGATTTGTGGAGACTGGTGATGATACTGCACATCCTATTGTGCATATTGGAAAAATTCCATTGTCTATGCATGATGGGAAAAAGAAATACCTGTCCGATGTATTTCATGTCCCGAATATCACCAAGAATCTAGTTTCTGTTGGTCAAATGGTTGAACAGGGCTTGCAGGTCAGATTTAATCCTCATGGATGCTTTGTTGAGGATATGAAAAATAAAGGTCGCTTGATAGCAAAAGGAAAGAAGAAGGGCAAAATGTTTACATTGGATGTAGACATGTCTGAATTGAGTGCAGCAATGTTTGCACATGGGACCGGTGTAGTTGCAGATATTGATATCTGGTATAAACGCATTGGTCATGTTAATGTACAACGACTTAAATCAATGCAAGCCCAAAATATTGTTGCAGGATTGCCAAAATTCAAGGTTGCAGAAATGCATAAGGTATGTGAAGCCTGTCAGTTTGGAAAACAGGCAAGGAAACCATTTCCTAGACATGTTCAAGAGAGTAAGAAGCCATTGGAATTAATCCACTCTGATGTGTGGACTACTAAAGCTGCATCTCTTGGAGGCTGTCATTATTTTGTCAGTTTTATTGATGACTATAGCAGAAAAATTTGGGTGTATTTTATGAAAAAGAAAAGTGAAGTTTTTGGGCATTTCAAAACTCTTAAAGCTATGGTTGAAAAAGAAACAGGCCTGCAAATAAAATGCCTAAGGTCAGATGGAGGGGGAGAGTACCTCTCAAATGAGTTTGCAAGGTTCCTGCAGGAGCATGGCATAAAGCAGCAATATTCATGCAGTCATACCCCACAACAAAATGGAATTGCAGAAAGGAAAAACATGCATATTGGAGAGGTATCTCGTGCCATGCTCAATGAAAAAGACCTACCAGATTTTTATTGGGCTGAAGCAGTTGCTACAACAGTCTATATAATGAACAGGACTCCCACTGCAGCAATACATGGGATGACTCCAGAGGAGAGGTATACTGGTAGGAAACCAGATATTTCTCATTTGAAAATTTTTGGTTGCATTGCCTATGTACATGTGCCAAATGAGTTGAGATCCAAGTTGGATCCAAAAGCTGAGAAGTGCATCTTTATTGGTTACTCTCTGCAGCAAAAAGGGTATAGATACTATAACCCTTCTACTCGTAAGTTTACAGTGAGCAGAGATGTTGTTTTTGATGAGATGAGTAGCTGGTATAAACCAGTAAATGTGATTGATGATATAGATGCACAAAATGGTAATGCTGCACAGAATTCACAGCAGCAGTCACAAAATATTAGTGGACCTGGAGTGTCCTCTAGTAGTGGTTCACATTCTTCGCCATGGACAGGCAGATTGAGATCAGGAGAATCTTCTCAAAGCAATGCAGATAGTGGTATGCATGTATCACGAAAAGGAAAAGAGAAGGTTGATCAGCCCATGTTTGATGTGAATGCAAGTCACTCTTATGTGGATGGTGAATCCAGTGGCTCAGAACAGAGCATTGATGATGAGTTGGGTATTCCTTCTATTGTTACACCTGGAGTAAGGAAGACCAGGGATGTTTTGAGAGCACCTGGGAGTGAACCTATTTTGCGCAGGTCTACGAGAGCTAGGTATCCAGTGGATAGGCTGAAATATGATGGATTTACAGCCATTCACTATGCATATATAGTCAAAGTGATACAGGAACCAGAACCCACTTCTTTTGAGCAAGCCATGGGAAAAGAAAAATGGGAGAAAGCCATGGATGAAGAAATGGATGCCTTGGAAGCAAATGCTACATGGGAATTGATACCTTTGCCTAAAGGTAAGAATGCAATTGGCTGTAAGTGGGTTTATAAGGTGAAGCACAATGCAGATGGTTCTGTGAACAGATACAAGGCAAGATTAGTAGTCAAGGGGTATGCACAAACATATGGCATTGACTATGAAGAAACATTCAGTCCGGTTGCAAGGATGGCAATCGTAAGAGCAGTCATTGCTATGGCTGCATCAAAGGGATGGTCTTTACATCAGATGGATGTAAAGAATGCCTTCTTGTATGGTGATTTGCAAGAAGAGGTCTATATGGAGCAGCCACCAGGTTATATGCATGCTGTTCATCCTGAGTTTGTTTGCAGGTTGAAGAAAGCCTTGTATGGCTTGAAGCAAGCACCTAGAGCATGGTCTAACAAGATAGGACAGTATCTTGTCACTATTGGCTTTTAGATTTCCAAGGCAGATTTCTCACTTTATGTGAGAAAAACAGAGAAAGGTATTATGCTACTTGTCATTTATGTTGATGATTTGATTATGACAGGTGACAGTGATGAAGGTATCCTTCATGTGAAAATGCTATTGAAGCAGAAGTTTGAGATGAAGGATTTGGGAGAGCTGTGTTATTTCTTGGGCATTGAGGTGATTAGATCACCAAGTGGGATACAGCTCTTGCAGAGGCAGTATGGATTGGACATGCTGTCAAAATATGGGATGACAGGCTGTAAGCCTATTTCAATTCCTTTGGAGCAGAATGTGAAGCTAAGCACAGATGCAGGAGAGCTTCTGGAAGACCCTACTATGTATAGACGCATAGTAGGAAGTTTGATTTATATGACTATTACCAGGCCAGATTTGAGCTATGCCGTTGGATTGGTAAGTCAGTTTATGCAGGCTCCAAGGAAACCGCATTTGGATGCGGCTAGACGCATACTCAGGTATGTGAAGTCCACATTGCAGTATGGACTATTTTATGAGACTGGGATTCAGATACAGCTGCATGGATACACTGATGCTGATTGGGCTGGTAGTATTTCTGATAGACGATCTACCAGTGGATATGTGTTCTCTTTTGGGAGTGCTGCAGTCACTTGGAGCAGCAAGAAACAGCCTACAGTTGCCTTGTCCAGCACAAAGGTTGAGTACAGGGGTGCAGCAATGGCTGCATGTGAGGTAGCTTGGTTGCATAAGCTACTTTATGATATGCATCAGCCTACAGATGGGCCAGTTGTCATTTATTGTGACAACATGAGTAGTATACACTTGGCAAATAACCCAGTCTATCATGCTAGAACAAAGCACATTGAGGTGCATTATCACTATGTGCGAGAGAGAGTTTTACTAGGTCTTATTGATCTAGTTTATGTCAGCACAGAGGATCAGGTAGCTGACATATTCACGAAGGCATTGGGCGCAGAGAAGCTGCACAAGTTCAGAGACCTGCTTGGTGTGCAGGAATTGGGATTGAGCTCGAGGGGGAGTGTTGAGATATCGAGCTCCACTCGTGATATGCCAGGGTGACTGTTGTGCATTTATGTCACCGACGTGTCAGTTGCAGATGCGGTTGGTACACCGCCCATGAATAATAGCTACATGACAGCTATCCTTATCTACTCTAGTTCGTGGCTCAGTTAGTATGCCACCTTAGTTAGTTGAGTTTGGTTTGAGACCCATATATAGGGTTCTTCTATTTCTTTGTATGAGAGTTCTTTTTGGCTTACACAACTAAGAAGAGGAAAACTGTTTTCAGCCTCTACCTTTGTGTGTATTCCCCCATTGTGCAAGCAAGAAAGCTACAAGTGAGACTCCTTCCTTCTCTCCCATAATCTTGACAACACTTGCTATCTAGCCTTATTGAAAAGTAGCCCACAGGGTCCAATAAAGGAAGTGTGACCTATAGACAACAACATGGTAGCAAAAACGTGGCATGTAGATGGTTGGTAATAATGTGGTATCAAACATGTTCTCCATCATGTCAACCTTGCTTGATTCTATGCTTCATCATCTTCTTCTATTGTAAACATAAGAAGCAAGAGTAGGAGAAGCATCAACACAACAAGAAGTGGGTACAATAGATAGGACATGAGAAAACATGGGCAGTATAATGTTTCTTCTCTCTCATATCTTGAGAACCATTGTATTCGTTAGTATTAATTTTGGCAATAACTTCAAGGATCTTATCACCACCATCATTTGCATTTGGATTGTCTACTATAGTGACATCATTTTGTTCATCATAGACACCATCATCTATTGCATCTCCATCCCCCTCACTACCACTACATGAGAGGAGTGGTTGAGAAGAGGGAGCAACAATTAAGCAAATGGAAGAGATCGCCACAAGAAGGGAAGAGCTACCATGAGCTAAGCCAATGGGAGCCATATTTGAGCCCTTGTAGAGTTAAGGCTACACTTAAAAATTTGTACTGTGACTTATGTGTCTATTTGGAAGGAGATGAAAGTAGACAAGAGGGGAGAGAGGTGAAGAGACCAAGACCATACCCAACAAAAGCAACAGAGACTTGAAAACATAGAGAAATAAGGTTGAAATAATCTTCTTCTTCTTTTTTTCATATTCCACACAAAAGAGCTAAGTCTACAGCATGATGGAAGACTAATATGAAAGTACCACAACGTATGTACACATGTGGTCCACCGAGTGTGAACCCGCTACGAAAGAAGAGATGGCACAATGAATGTGCCATAACCAAGGATGAAATATGTGGGTGTAGTCTAGCTATATAATCATTAGGGCATCCTCATCTTGGTCACCTAACATGCTAGTGAATAATATTGTGCCACATCACCAAGGCATGTAGTGGATACCAACTCATGTAGAGCTTGATGCCTCAACACTCCCCCTCAAAGCTTAGTGAACTCTGAGCATAGTTCTAAAGCGTTGGAGCTTCTCAGCTCCCAAGGACTTGGTGTCAACATAAACCAAGTCAATATCACCTTGTTGCAAGAATCCGCTCTTGAATGAAATGGTAATGGATCTCTATGTGTTTAATGGTCTGTGCATGATACATTGGGTTCCTAGCTAATTGAATACTATTAAGGTTATCACAATAGATGATAACCTTCTTATCCACCTGCATCCCCAAATCACCAAGTAGCTTGCATAACTAAGCTATCTCGCATGTTGCAATTGCAATACCTTTGTACTCTATCTTTGTACTAGACAAGGCAATTGTTAGTTGTTTCTTGATGCTCCAAGTAACAGCAACACTCCCAAAGGAAAACATACAACCACTAGTAGATCTCCTATTTGAAATACTACCAATCTAATATGCATCCACCTAACCATGCAAGTCCAATGATACACCTATACTATAGAATAATGCATAGTCCAATGTGTACTTGACATAGCACAATGTGTATTGCACTTCATCCAAATGTACCTTCCATGGAAGCTACATAAACTTACTCTCCAAACCAGTTATGTAGTTTAGGTCTAGCCTAGTGATTGCATCAACAAATAGATAAGGTTTCCCACAATCTTTTGATACATAGTGACATTCTCAATTAAGTAACCCTTAGGTGCACTAAGCTTAGCATTAACATCCAAAGATATAGAAATAGGATTGCAATTATCTAGACCATACTTCTTCAGCATATCCAACACATAGCCTCTATGTGATAACCATATATCCTTTGGAGACTTGAATATCTCTATATTGAGAAAGTAATGTAGGTCTCCCAAATCCTTCATCTCAAATTCAATCTTGTGAAGAGCTTTCACATTGTTAATCTCTATCTTACTATCACCTACAATTATCAAATCATCCATATATATAGTAATGACCACAGTACTTGCATCACTCTCATATATATAGAATGAATGATCAACCTATGCGCTCCGAAATCCAATGCTGATAAGGTATTCTGCAATCCTGTCATGCCATGTCCTAGGTTCTCCCTTCAGCCCATATAAGTCCTCACGAAGCATGCATACATAATCTGGATAATTCTCATTCATATAACCAAGTGATTGCTCCAATAGACTGTCTCTTACAACTCCCCCTACAAGAAGGCATTCTTAACATCCATGCATAATCTAGCCTTTTGATACAACCACTACTATGACAGTCCTTATAGTGGCCATTTTAGCCACTAGAGTAAACACCTCTTCATTATCAATACCATGAGTTTGTGCATACCCTTTGGCAACTAGTCCTACCTTATAGTACTCAATTGATCCATCAAACTTGTACTTGACCTTGCAAAACCATTTATAGCCTTATAGTACTCAATCAATTCATTAAACTTGTACTTGACCTTGTAAAACCATTTACAACCAATAGCTTTCTTGCTTCAGGTAAGAGCATCAATTTCCATGTGTCATTCTCCTTAATTATAGCCATTTTTTATCCATACTATGATCCCAATACTCATTATCCACTACATCCTCAAAATAAGTGGGTTCCATATGCTGCACAACCTTAGGTATGTATGCATAGTGATGAGCTACATAGCTATCATATATTAATAATTGTGTTGGCTTTCTCACTCTAATTGACCTGCATGGATCTAGGTGCTTTAGCATCCTCTTGTGTCTTTCGCACACCACATGTTTTAATAGATGGAATCCCAAACTTCTCATCCAAACTCTGCTCAGAGCTGTGTGAATCAACATCAACTAGAGAAATTGAATGATACATCGGTCATGATTTGTGAGTCCCCAACTTTTTGTTTACCTTTTCTTGACATTTGTGATATACTTAGTGGATTAACCTATGACCTCAATCTGCCACTCCAAGGTCTATCAACAGAACCATGACTAGGATATTCGTATGATTCGCTCGATGTTTGTGATAGCTAGCTTGTTTTCTACATAGCCACACTCTTCTACTCATCAATCCCAACTATATTCTACACATTACTATACTAGCTACTTATTTAATAAAAAACAACATCCTTGCTAACTTTAACTCATGTGTAATAGGGTTATAACATCTATATCCCCTTCTGCTCAAGAGAATATCCAACAAATACACATTTTTTTGCTTTGGGATCCAATTTAATTGCAAAACTTATCAGGAATATGCACATTTAAAAAACATCCAAATACTTTCAGATGGGACAGATTTGGCTTTCTATCCATAAACTTCTCTTCAGGTATCATACCATGTATAACAATAGTGGGTGTCCTATTCATAATGTATATAGTAATAGCAATTGCTTCAGCCCAATAGTATAAGGCAAGTTTCTTTCTAACATTAATGCGTGAGCTCTCTTTATAATATGCCTATTTTTTTGCTCAACAACTCCATTTTGTTGTAGAGTATATCTATATGTATACTACCTCTGTACATCATTTTTCTATAAAAAATTAGAAAACTCATTGGAGACATATTCTCCCCCTCCATCCAATCTTAGGTATTTAATATGCAATCATGTCTCCTTCTCAACCAAAGCCTTAAAGCTTTTAAAGTGAGTGAACACCTCACTTTTCTCATGCATAAAGCAAACCCATACTTTGCGAGTACGATCATCAATGAATGTGTAACAACGTGTTCGCTTGACCACTTATGGGACACGTTTTAGCAGCCTAGGGGAGTTTAGAAAGCGCCACCTGGCACTCGCAAGGAATGTCACAGGGTTTGCAATCTAAGTCTTCCTGAGTCTGCCCCGAAGCGGAAGTATCCGGCCGTTCCCACTTAGGACCAACCTGAAGTTAGGGTTTCTTTCCTATCAACCAAGTCTCTAGGAAGTAGCTAGCGTCGAGCTCCAGATGACCCACTTTGAGTGGGAACAAGAGAGTCGAAGCAGACTCATGCCGCACTTGGTTCATAGAGAATGGGAAACGAGAGGGATGCACCGCTCAACCTCTCTACCCATAGGGCATAGTCCCATTCAGGTCCCCTAAAACAGCATGAATCGGGTTCTAACTTAACAATACCTAAAGTCATCCGATGGTAAATCCTTGTGAGAAGCCTCCCAGTTCTTTGGGGCCACCCAGCCATAGGACGGACCCGTTGGGGGATTCTGTCCACCCGCTTCCCTTGATAGCTTTAGTTGTCTAATTAGGTCCTACCACATTTATGTGTGACATTTAAAATCAGCTTCATTAATTAAGCCTTTAGGGCACAGAGTTCATTCACGTAATTTACAACACATGCACAAAAACAAAACAAGCAGTCATTTTATCAAACAAGTTCCTTAACTTATCTTTAAGTTAATCTTTGTCTCCTGCCCATATATGAGAATTATGTATCCCTTCTGTCCAATAGAAGTACCCGGTCTAAGTCTCATGGCACCGAAATTTCCATCCTTTATCTAGAATAGGATCTTCCAACGTCCCAAACATTAGGCTCACGCGGATCTTCAACTCCATTCTGGACAGGTAAGGGGTGTCCAGAGCTCCATCTGACCCACAAGCGGTCTAGAAGTGAGATGCCATTTTCCGTGGTTGGCATGCAAAATATCATTTCTTAATTAATCCAATTAAAATTCAAGCACAATCAAAGCAATAAGCCCTAATATCATATTCTAGAAAAACATTCCTTTATTCCCATGGCAACTTGTCATTACATACCCCTGCCATGCATTTGCCATCAGCACAAGCCTTAAAATATTTATCTAAATCACAATGCAACAATCCCTTGATTGAAAGAAAAGCATTTAGGGTGTTGTTCAATCAACTAACAAAATGTAACGTGTCCCCCTGTCCACTTGTAGGACACGTCTTAGCAGCCCATCAGGAAAAGAGTCTAGAAAGCGCCGCCCGACACTCCTAAGGAATGTCATGGGGTTTGCGATCTAGGTCTTCCCGAGTCTGCCATGAAGTGGAATAATTCTGACCGTTCCTACTTAGGACCAATCAGGGTTTTCCTAATGGTCAAGTTCCTAGAAGGTAGCTAGCGTCGAGCCCCAAACGAACTACTTTACGCAGAAACATCAGGGTCGAACCGGATTTATACTGTACTTGGTTTAAGGAGAATGGAAAAGAAGAGGGATGCGAAGCTCGACTTCTCTGCCCATAAGGCATAGTCCCATTCTGTTTCCCTAAAACAGCATAAATCGGGACTCTAGCTCTAAAGATTCTAGGTCATCGTTTACCTTGCTGTCAAATTCTTTGAGAAAAGTTCCTGGCCAACCGGGACCACCCTTCCGTAGGACGGACCCAAGGTCACATCCATCGCACTTTCCTCGGGTTGCTTTAGTTATCTAATTATCTACCACATTTAGTTTGATAAGCAAAAATAACTTCTTTAATTAATCAATTTATCACTGGTTCCTTCACGCAACTTAGGCATTGATATAGAAAAACAATGTCAAGCAAGTTCCTTTTCAACATTTGATCTTTATTTATCAGTCTTTGGAATACATCACATAATCCGCCCGAAGGCTATTCCAGCAATCCTCAGGGATCGCTATTCCAAGTTTTCGCCCGTAGACTAGTATGGGGGCCTCGAGATCCCATCTCCAGTCATGTTGACCTCTTGTGTAGGATCCGGAGGCAAGGGATTTACGGCCAGAGCCTCCCCTGGCACCCAAGCGTCCTCCTGCTTCAAGTAGCACCCACGGAAAGACTCTCGCGGCGAGTTTAATCCACGTACCCAGCGTGGATAACAACCCCCTTGGATAGGGTTAGGCAGACAGTCGGAGGTAACTGATACTGCCTCTCCCTCTAGGGTTTCAACCTGAAGCATTAGTTATTTTTTTGGCATTAGTTCCTTGATCAAAGAAGTACAAACACTACTCCTAAGTGTACAAACACAAGCACTCCAGTGGTGGTCGATTGTACGGCCAACTGCTAAGGTGTGAATCCTTCTCTCCGAATACATCCAGCATTCAATCCGAGATCAATAGCAACTTGGCAAGATCCCAAGGGTTTCGTAAGCTAAGTTGCTTGTTTACCCTTTATCCTTGGGTTAGGGTTTATACCCTGTTGATCCAAATTGTCACTACTTTAGGATTCCATATATTATGGTCAATAAATTCCGGACAACCCTGTTGTCCTCACTTGATTGGTCAATTACTTGCTAGGCAATTCATAATTACCCTAACTTGGCAAATCAGCCCCAAGGAAGGGTGATGTAGCAGGATGACTACTCATCCTCTAGAAAATTAGACTTGTACTTAGAACTCACCAACCTTGTTCTAAGGAGTGGCAATACTATTTTGTGATTTAGACACAAAATCATACGACGTTGCAGCTTGTGTCAGTATCTGACTTGTGGGATTATATCTTTCTTCGCATGGTCTTTCTTGATCAATAATACCTTTGATCAATATAAGGGCTTGGGAGTCTACTTGACCCAACCCAACCTTAACCCTACTAGGCCGATAACGCTTTGGCCCTAGGGTTCCTAAATTCATACGAAAGTCTAGTATTTGATCAATTGATCCTTAGGGTGAGAACCCTAGATCGTTCTTGCATGGTGTTTAAATAATCCTAACACTTTGTAGCTATGGGTAGGACCTTTAAGATCGAAAGTATTAAGTCGGCAACCCGAGTGTGATACTAGGCATAATTTTATCATAGCTTAATCCTACCTAGCACATTGAGGTGATCGTCATATACTAACTAATCATACCTTTATGATTCTCATGTAAGCTATTCAATCATATGCGAATTACTTTGTTCTAAATTTGCAAGTACTTTCCCCTAAAAGATGTAAGTAATTGCGAGATAGGTGAGATGCATCATTCCACGCAATTTCGCGACCATAGAACTTTTTCCTTTATGCAACTTAAGGATCTATAGAGATCTTTCTTTTCCTTGCCCTATACTATATGGTTGACAGTTCAGAGCTAACTCTTATAAACCCTACGTTGATGCAGCGAAATCAAAGCTTTAATATTTTTAATGAAGATGCATTCAAACTTTGATAAAAGAACTCCATGCACGAGCGAATGCCATGAGTCCTTCATTGATTTAATCCGTTCTTTTTCACTTAACCCAACCAAGAATGTAACTATGATTGCATGCAAATTGCAAGGTTCATAAATCCTTCCCATGCATTGCAACTACTTGGACATCATCTAATGACCGTCTACGATTATCTCTATATGAGCCATGACCAAGAAATTATTTCATAAGTGCATCATGTGACATAAGCTCTATCCTTTGCGAGATGCAACAAGGACGCGATCTTAGCACGATATCATCTTCTAAGTTATGCATCATACGTTCAAAAAGATTGTAACTACCCTTGACCATGCAAGTACTCGTCATGCAACTTAACTTGGTAATTTGATGCGAGTATATGAATTTTCCAATGTATTCAAACTTGCCTACTAGAATTAAAGACATGCTCAATGCATCCTTTCATGTGGGAATGTTATCGGAACCTGGGCATTAAGAATCGGAGGGTTGTCCACTCGCATACTCGGGTTGGAAGCTCCCGCATGTGCTCCTCTTGACTTTTGCTTAGGAGCCATTGGCGCAGTGGACTTGGATTTTGTGAACTCTCCTTGCCCTTTTTTCGATTTCCAAAATTGCCTACTAGGCCAAGATTTCTCCCCCCTCACGCAGAAATTGGGCCTTTCAAGACCGGTTTTTAAAAACCGGGGAAGGCATGGGTGAATAAGGCTTATGGAAGTCTTAATGGAAGCTTCCAATAGAAGCTTCCAAGCTTCTGAAGTACAGGGAAATGATGTGGAGGTGGGGAGATGATTGGGAGGATGATGATGAGGACGATGATGATGATGATGATGATAATGATGATGATGATGATGATGAAGGTGGAGACGCAGCAGCGTGGCAGTGTGGGGGACGGGCAGCGCGATCCATAGGGCGATGGCAGCAGCTCCACGATCTCCCTCTCTCCTCCCTCTCAAGCTTGGGAGAGGGGGGGTTCATATAGGTAGAAGGGGGGAGGGTAGCCACACACGTGGCAGGGTGCATGCCCTCCTCCCCCATGCCCCTCCATGCCATTACTCATACTCCCTCTCCCCGCCATGCAATGACTGAAGGGGAGGGGGTTTAATAGAAATTTTTTTTGCACTTAATTCATTATCCATTATCCCTTTTCCCCCTTGAAGGGGTGTTCCCGTGTGGAACTATGGCTTTTGAGCCACGACTTTCTACGCACGACGCAGGACTGGTGTTTTTCAATGCACGCGGACGGAGCACTTAGCCCAAGGTTTTTTCGTTGCGGGAGATTACTTTGAACCGATTTTGTGAGAGATTTAGGGTCTTGAATATTTTGTAGTGGAAATATTACATTCTCTCCCCCTTAGAGGAATAGAGATGTCCTCATGTCGAGAAAATCTGGGGATATTGTTGGTTGAGAGTACTTTCATCCATCCAAGTGGCATCCTCTTTGGGGTAATCTTTCCACTGGATGAGGTATTCTCTCAAGGTCCTGGATCTCAATTGCCTCTCCCTAACATCTAAGATCCTGTCAGGCCATAGCTCAAGGACTCCTTGGCTAGGCATTACAACTTGTTGATAATCAAGCACGTGAGTAGGGTTAGGCACATACTTTTTCAATAGACTAATATGGAATACATTATGAACTTTTAGGTTTTCGGGGAGTTGCAGTCTGTAAGCATCAAGCCCTAGGCACTTGAGAACCTTGTAGGGTCCACAATACCTTGGACTTAGCTTTTTGCATTCACCCAAGGATAGGGAACTCTTCTTTGGATGTACGTGAATGAAGACCATATCACCTTCAATGAAGGATCTGTCTTGATGCTTCAAGTCTGCATAAGCATTCTGTCTGTCCTTGGCGGCTTGTATGTCCTATCTTATTGACTTGATTTGGTCATCCATGTCTTCCAGCATCTGCTTTGAAGCTTCAACCCTCAAGTTGGATCTGAAAAACTCAAAGGAGTGCGACAATCATGCCCATACAATGCTTGAAAAGGGGTCATCTGAATGCTTTGTTGGTAAGAAGCATTGTAGGTAAACTCAACCAGTGGTGGCAAATATTGAATCCACTTTTTGGGTTTGCGACAGCAGTGTGCCCTAAGCATATCTTCAATGACTTGGCTGACTTGTTCTGTTAGACCATCCGTTTGGGGATGATAGGCTGTACTGAAATAGAGTTGAGTCCCAATGGCCTCGAAGATAGCCTTCCAGAAGTGTGAGGTGAAGAGAGTCATGATCACTAATGATTCTTCTGGGTAACCCATGTAGTTTGAAAATCTCATTGATGAATAACCTTGCGATGTCTGAGGCTTTATAGTTTGTCTTAACAGGAATAGGATGTGCAACCTTGGTGAGCATATCAACCACAACCATAATGGAGTTGTATCCTCCCTGAACTTGGGGCAGGCCAACAACAAAGTCCATACTAATGAATTTCCATTTTGTTTGGGGAATATCAAGTGGTTGCAATTTCCTTGGTATTTTGACATGTTCGGCCTTAATGCGTTGACAAGACAAACATTCCGTGACATATTTGAGAACGTCACCTTTGAGCCTATCCCAATAATAGCTCTTCCTGACCGCATTAAGGGTCTTGGCATAGCCAGGATGTCCTAAGAAAGGGGAGTCATGGGCTTTTCTTTGTCCAATAGTTGCTTGAGTTGCTCCTACAGCTCAATCGCTTCCGGGATGGACATCCTATATGGTCTCTTTGTGATTGGTGCAGCTCCTGGCGCTAGCTTGATCTCATGATCTCGACTTCCCTTTGAGGAGGAAGTTCCGTCAGCTCTTCAAGAAATACGTCTACGTATTCCTTTAACCATGAAGGTTCTTCCCTAGATTCCTGATTCTGATCTAGCTTATTTAGTTTAATCAAATAGACAGGTAGCCCCTTCCTAACTCCTTTCATTATCTGCATTGCCTTTGCCAGTTGAAATTTTTGCTTCCCAGCCTCTCCTTGAGTTGTGACTAGTTTCCCTTCAGAATTTTGGAAGGAGACTTGGCCAGTTGAAATTTTTGCTTCACAGCCTCTCCTTGAGTTGTGACTAGTTCCCCTTCAGAATTTCGGAAGGAGACTTGGCCCTTTCCACAGTGAATGTGGGCATCATTGGGTATTAGCCAATCCATACCAAGCAAACATTCGTGGATACCTAGGTTCATTACCTCGAATCTGACCGAAGTCGACTTTCCAACTAGTAGGAATTTCACCTTCGCAGTTTGCCTGGTACAAGAGACCTCATGACCATTTGCTAATTTCACAAGGAAGGCACGAATCGCCAATTCTCGGTGATGTGGCGATACTATTTTGTGATTTAGACACAAAATCATACGGTGTTGTATCTTGTGTCAGTATCTGACTTGTAGGATTATATCTTTCTTCGCATGGTCATTCTTGATCAAGAATACCTTTGATCAAGATAAGGGCTTGGGAGTCTTCTTGACCCAACCCAACCTTAACCCTACTAGGCCGATAACGCTTTGGCCCTAGGGTTCCTAAATTCATACAAAAGTCTAGTATTTGGTCAATTGATCCTTAGGGTGAGAACCCTAGATCATTCTTGCATGGTGTTTAAATAATCCTAAAACTTCGTAACTATGGGTAGGACCTTTAAGATCGGAAGTATTAAGTCAGCAACCCAAGTGCAATACTAGGCAGAATTTTATGATAGCTTAATCCTACCTAGCACATTGAGGTGATCGTCATATACTAACTAATCATACCTTTATGATTCTCATATAAGCTATTCAATTATACGCGAATTACTTAGTTGATCTAACCAACCCACGATTTAAGATGATCTTTCCTTTTAAAGATGCAAATACTTTCTTCTAAATTTGCAAGTACTTTCCCCTAAAAGATGTAAGTAATTGCGAGATAGCTGAGATGTATCATTCCACGCAATTTCGCGACCATAGAACTTTTGCCCTTATGCAACTTAAGGATATACAGAGATCTTTCTTTTCCTTGCCATATACTATATCGTTGACAATTCAGAGCTAACTCTTATAAACCCTACGTTGATGCAGCGAAATCAAAGCTTTAATATTTTTAATGAAGATGCATTCAAACTTTGATAAAAGAACTCCATGCACGAGCGAATGCCATGAGTCCTTCATTGATTTAATCCGTTCTTTTTCACTTAACCCAACCAAGAATGTAACTATGATTGCATGCAAATTGCAAGGTTCATAAATCCTTCCCATGCATTGCAACTACTTGGACATCATCTAATGACCGTCTACGATTATCTCTATATGAGCCATGACCAAGAAATTATTTCATAAGTGCATCATGTGACATAAGCTCTATCCTTTGCGAGATGCAACAAGGACGTGATCTTAGCACGATATCATCTTCTAAGTTATGCATCATATGTTCAAAAAGATTGTAACTACCCTTGACCATGCAAGTACTCGTCATGCAACTTAACTTGGTAATTTGATGCGAGTATATGAATTTTCCAATGTATTCAAACTTGTCTACGAGAATTAAAGACATGCTCAATGCATCCTTTCATGTGGGAATTATATCAGAACCTGGGCATTAAGAATCGGGGCGTTGTCCACTCGCGTATTTGGGTTGGAAGCTCCCGTGTGTGCTCCTCTCGACTTTTGCTTAGGAGCCATTGGCGCAGTGGACTTGGATTCTGCGAACTCTCCTTGCCCTTTTTTCGATTTCCAAAACTGTCTACTAGGTCGAGACCCCCCCCCCCCCCCGGCGCAGAAATTGAGCCTTTCAAGACCGGTTTTTAAAAACCGGGGAAGGCATGGGTGAATAAGGCTTATGGAAGCCTTAATGGAAGCTTCCATGCTTTTGAAGTACAGGGAAATGATGTGGAGGTGGGGAGATGATTGGGAGGATGACGACGAGGATGATGATAATGATGATGATGATGATGATGATGATGAAGGTGGAGGCGCAGCAGCATGGCGGCGTGGCAGCGTGGCGGACGGGCAGCGTGCTCCACAGGGCGATGGCAACAGCTCCACGATCTCCCTCTCTTCTCCCTCTCAAGCTTGGGAGAGGGGGGGTTCATATAGGTAGAAGGGGGGAGGGTAGCCACACACGTGGCAGGGTGCATGCCCTCCTCCCCCATGCCCCTCCATGCCATTACTCATACTCCCTCTCCCCGCCGTGCAACGGCTGAAGGGGAGGGGGTTTAATAGAAAAAAATATTGCACTTAATTCATTATCCATTATCCCTTTTCCCCCTTGAGGGGGTGTTTCCACGTGGAACTACGGCTTTTGAGCCATGACTTTCTACGCACGACGCGGGGCTGGTGTTTATCGATGCACGCGGAGGGAGCACTTAGCCCAAGGTTTTTTTGTTGCAGGAGATTACTTTGAACAGATTTTGTGAGAGATTTAGGGTCTTGAATATTTTATAGCAAAAATATTACACAAAACTAATTGTATTTTTTTCAAAAAATACAATAATAGATGCGACAATAATTCCATCGCATATTCACTCTCCCCCTTGGGACCAAAGAGTAGAATTTACTTAATATTCCCTCCTTTAGCCTAAGGCATATGCTAAAGGTTCCAATACTATACATGACGTAAGTCCTATCAATCCAATGCAAATTAATTAATCTAGCAAGAGCATTTATGCCTCTTCTCTAAGTGACAATTATCTTTTAGTATTTTCCTACTATGCAATATTTTTTTCTTGGCTTTATCTTCCTTTCTCCTAAGGCAAGGATTCGCATGTCATCGATGTAAAGTTTACATAATCTCTCCCATGTATGTACCATATACATGCATTTGCGAACTTTAATTAATATTATCCTATCAAAGACTCATCGATGCTCAATACTTTAGTGTCCCATTTGTTGCTTATGCTATGCATGAATTCATCACATAGCAACTAGGTGCAATTTAACTCCCTTTGATACAAGCACTTCACAAACTTCATATTTGAATATTTGAGATGCTATTTATCTTTTTCAATGACCTCTTCTAGCGCCACAAGGCACGGAGCCTAATGTATCTCTTCTAAGCATTAAAACAAATATCTATCAATTTGAAAATACATTACTTACGACCGATACCACAATTGGATTGATAGTGATGCCTTCGCCTGAAGCTTTGTTGCTGGTTGTAGGATTGTTATCGGCACGCGACATTCCTTGCTTAGAGGCCATCGTTTGCAAGTAGACTCAAGAGATTAAGAAGGTAGAATATATTCGAGATGGGAGAGCGAAAGAGAAGATGGTTAAAGCGAGGATTGAGATAGAGGGGAATTGTGCAGCCTCTCGGGGTAACTCTTCTCTCTCTCTCTCTCTCTCAAGCTCTCTCTCATAATCTCTTGGAGGGGTATACTCTCTCTCTCTCTCTTCTGCTCTCTTGGAGCCTTTTGGGGTCTCCTTATGCTCCCTTGTGGGAGCTTTTGCTCAACCACCAAGACCCACGGACTGCTTATTGTTTCAAGTGTTCCAAGCCGAGCACTAATGGCTACCTCTCACATAGCCGACGTGCCATCCATATCTACGGGTGTAGTGAGATTACCTCCATGCCGTTTGAGTTACCTCCTCTCCCGCGCACTCCGGTAGCTCCATGATCCAAGTGCAAGCTTTAAGCAAGCTCCATCCTCAAGCTCCACGCTCCAAGCTCCATCACCGCGAGCAAGAGAAGAGAAGAGAAGAGAAGAAGAGAGGAGAAGATGGAGAGCTTCTCCTCCTCGGTCCCTCACCCTCACACACTCACTCCCTCACACTCTCACACTCCCTCTCTCAATCATAAGCTCAAGCAACCAAGAAGAAGAAGAAGAAGAAGAAGAGGAGAGCTACTTTTGGCCACACACAAGAATGAGCTTCTCATTCACTTTTCAACTTTATATACAAAACCCTAAATCCGTTTTGGGCGGTCATCCCCTTTTTCCCTTTTTTACATGGCCGGGTCGTAGCCTGGTCGTAGCCTAGGCCCTTTTTCCCATTGTCCTTTTATCTTTCTAGCTTTCTTTCCACTGCCCACTACATTTACAATTTGCACGGGTGAGAGCCCGGCGCTCCCTGAATTGAACCGCAGTGCGCTCGCGCTCTTTTACACAAGTTTTGTCTTGTGCTTTTCCTGGTGCGCCTTTGCCTTCCATTTCTCTTGCCTTGGCCTTTGTCTTTGTCTTTGTCTTTTATTTTAGCTTTCCGGATTTTCCACTGCCTGGCACTCTTTTACAAGATTTCAGGGTGCGCCTTTGTATTTTAAAATGCACCTTTTCCCTTTTGCAGCTGGCTTGGAATTTTAAGGTTGCCCTTGCACTTCTGGCCTTTTCTCCTCTTCTTTCTTCAGTCGAGCTACCTTTTTTCCACCTTTTCCCTGCATCTTTTTTATTTTCTTTTGCTTTCTTCGTGTTGGGGTTAACATTACCCCCCTCCTAGATGAGTGCCAGTAGACGAGTGCCAGTCCCATGGCACTCACCATCGTAGGTAGCACGTAGTAGCATGCATCGAAGACATCGGTGGCAAGGACGGTTGTGGTTTGCTTTGGGGGAGTTCTGAGGTTGGTGCAGATGAAGGTTGGTGGGGCATTGGCTATTCCGAGTGGCTTGGTGATATGATTGTTGTAGGGGGCGATAGGGTGACTCTTTGTTGGGAATGGCCAGTCAGAGCTAGCACAGGGGTTGGTGTTGGTGGGAGGCTCTTGGTGGAGTGTGCGCGTGATGATTCTTTGGTGATTGGCATGTTGGAGTGAAGGACAAGGGTTTAGAGTTGAGCGTTGATATCGAGCTGACGACGCTTTCGTTGGAGTCTTTTAATACCTGCAATTGGAAAACCTTTTAGGTGGTCTCTCCCTAAGGGGTAGTGCTAGTTGTCTTAGCGTGCACAAGATATATTTGGATGAGTTTGGGAGATAGGTCGAACTCTAAGCAAGCTTGGAGTATTGTCCTGCACTTGAGGACCCAAACTATGTATAGACTTTTGTACAGATATTATGTGAGTGCTCGTGCATACTTAGATATTATGTAGGTAGAAGACTGCAGCGTGGTGGCTCATAACGTCGTGTGGATGAAGTAGAGTGGCCCATGGTGGAAAGAAGTACACGTGAAGGTGGGTGTGACATCCTATGCATTGTGATTGGAGACGTAGCAGGATAGGCCAGGGGGATAGTGTACGAGTCGTAGGTGGGCGACATTTGGCTTGTAGATGAGAACGGTGTACTGTTCATGGCCATTCGTGCGGTGCGTGCCCCAATTGGTTGCCATGGTTTTAAGGCAGAGTGTGAGAGGGAATTGTGGGAATGGTTTAGGGTGACAGGTCTAACCACAGGCGAGACAAGCGCTCTAGGGTTGTCCTGCCCTTGATGTGCCCTGAACTATTGTGGGGGATGTTAGGGGGCTAGGGGACTAGAGACGGAGCCAGCCGACCAAGGTCACTGGATGCACCTAATTTTGAGGACCTCTAGGTGCAGTGATGTGCTTGTGGGTGCTTTATTATTATTATTATTATTATTTGCCTCAGTACAACCATTGCAATATGCGGGGGCTATGAGCCTTTCAATGGATTGGGACATGTCAAGCCTCGGAGGCTTGGGTAATGGATATGACCGTGATGAATTTGCCCTAGCCTCGTTGTTAGGGGAGCCATTGTTGTGATGTCGGTACGATTGTAGCGCTCCCGTTGTGAGTGTAGAGCGTGACCCAAGAAGAGAGTGTAGCCCATGACTACGCGTGGGTTCGTGCGATGTGGGCACTCGTGAGGGTGATTGTTCGCATTCAGTAGCGTGACTTTGTTGCGATTAGTGCACGGACATGGTTTTGCGGTGACCTAGGCGTTGAACATGTTTGCATGAAGACCTGTGTTATCCTGCATCCGCTTGTCACGTCGTGAGAGCACATGCTTGATTTCCTTAAGTAATTCAACAGATGTAATTACGTTAAAACATGACTTTTCAAAATGCTATGATGTTAATTGCACTGCCCATGCGATCGCTTGTCAAAGACGCGGCATACATTAGCGACAGGCAGAAGTTGTACAAGTGGGGAGTTGCCCTTTTACCCATCAAAAGGCAAAAAGTTAGGTCCTGATAACTTGTCAAGCTGCTTGCACATCATAGGGCTTAGTCGATTTCTACTAGACGGGGCGAGTCCAATTGGTTGGGCGACTGGGCTGGTGCTGGTGTGGGATTGTTGTGAGGTCGGGCAGGGCACATGTGGGCCGGGACATAGATGGTATAGTCTTGGGCCGCCACCATTTCCAAAATGCCTTTAAATAATTTGTCGAACTCTTCCCTGTCCCTGGCTGCTTTTCCTGCCCTTGGGCATCTGGTGTTTGAGCGCTCGTGGGGGATTTGTGCAACTAGTGTTGCCACAGCTTGCACACTTAGCTGAGCTTTGACTTTCCTGGTCCGAGGATTTTTAGGCCTTCATCCGAGATGGTGGTGTTTAAGTTCGCGTTTCTTTGCATATCTCTTGAGAGTGGGTACATAGCACACTCGTGGAGGGGCACGTGCTGCGTGCTCCCATCGTCCGCCAAGAGCATCTCTGCACGCCAACTGTCTGTGGTTCTCCATGTTTTCCTTCTGGGGGCCTGCAAGATGCAATCCAAGGGTTAGGCCATGATACGTAATAAGATTGTTCGCATAGGGGGGATTTCAGTGTGGGTTGTCAAATGCATATGACTAGAAGAGAAGGTGCGAAACATGTTGTACTCGTTGTAGAGGGATGGCCCCCCGCAATGGTGTTCCTTTAGCCTCTAGCTACTAGCAGATCTTGGCTCACGCCGAGTCACATTGGTTGGTGGTTCTGCGGTTGGAGGGCTCATCCTCGAAAGGATAGGCCGGGAAGGGAAAAGTGTGCAGAGAGGAACTGCGCCCTGCTTACATCATTAGGGATGTTGGTCAGGGCTTTCCATGGTGGCAATGCGAGGTGCATGCCCTTCGGCCAGAGGTGGACATGATCTGGTGAAAGGGGGACTGGCCTAGCCTAGCTTGTTGGCCCCGATTCTTCTGTCTGCGCTTGACTTTTTATTGCTTGTGTGTGTTGATAATGTCTATACAGGGTGACACAAAAATCATTGTTATATATATACATTTTTTCGAATCCCTATCACTTCACGAGGATAGAAACCAATTGTAGAACTCAAGATTGTACTGAAGCGTGGCACACGCATCTAGTACACGTGGCAGCTTACTCAACACTGATAGATATTTTGCCACATCGAGTAGCATGGAACCATGCCCGAGTCTACTGGCAACATGCAACTCCTTCTCAGTGAGAAACTTATCAAGCAGAGGGTTTTCTTGGCTTGGTTCAGCCAAGTCCATGCCCCGAATGGCAATCAGCACTCAAAGGGAAGTTGGTGCCACATAGGTTGGGTCTCTTTAGGATCGCCATTTGGCTAATTGCTCCTTAGAGACTGTCATGATCTGAGCTCCTAGTTCGGCCATTGCAACACGGTTTTCACACCAATACTATTCAAATCGACTTCGGCCTTCTGACAGTCGCTTTAGTTGCTCTATTTCTAAGAGATTTGGTTGGCAGAGCGCCTCATTGAATGTGACAGTTAAGCGCAGTTCGTCAGCTTCCTCGCCCGAGATGAGTAGCAAGCGTTCGTGCAGGAGCCTACTGTAGTGCTCGTCAAGATGTTCTTGCTCTTCCCAAGATAAAGGGAAGCGCGAGTATTCTCCGAGCTGCTCTTTAGGGAATGCGCACATGTCTGCGAGGACATAGACACGTGCGAACACCTTGAGGTTGGTATCCAACTCAGCTAGGCATTCTGCGACACTTCTATGTTCAACGAGGGCTTGCTCGATTGCCATCTCATGCAAGGTTCTAGGAGTTTGCTTGGGCTTTAGCGTAGTTGGGGGCTCACGCCTAGAAGAGCAAGATTGATCAATGCTTAGGAGTGCTCATGCGCTTGGGGTTTCCATGTTTCTCTTGAGGCTTCGTCATTGCGTCATGGTTCTCTTTGGACGTGAATGGTATGAATTTGTCGTCGTGTTGTGGCAGCGTTATCTCCACTCTTGATTGGTCGATGAGAGTTCTATTGTCGGTGGATTGAGTGTTAGAAGCAACTATTGATGGCAACGACTGCTTTAACTTTTTAGAGCACACGGATGTGTTTGAGGTTTCACCACTATTAGGAGAGACATTAATGGGTTCATTGGTGGATGGACATGATGCTTTATTGCCGAGCTCTCCAGCGCTCTTGGTTTCAATGCTCTTGGGGTCCACGACCACTTGTAGCTGCTGTTGTTTGCACTGTTTTCTCCTCTTCCTCTTAGTCAGTGAAGGCATATCTCCCAATGGTTCAGGACCTTGGACTAGGTCAATCGTTGTTGTGCCTGGTTTGGCCGTAGCATTTCCTTTCTCTAGCGTGTCCTAATGGAACATAGCCGTGGCCCACTGAATGGCCTTGCTAGGTTGAGTGGTTTGATGCGTCATCTCCTTGGCCACATCTTTGAGGGGTTTCTCCTTGAGCCTAGGCGAGGGGGGTCGTGACTTGTCACAACTCACCAAGCCTCAATGTTAGTAGACCGCGAAGATGAAAGTCAAAGCCCATGAATCCAAGTTCAAATGGATACTTAAACATCACAGACCACTTGCCAAGAAGCAACCAAGCACGACCTCGAAGGCTAGGAATTATTCCTCGAAACCTAAGAGGTAGAGAAAAAACTATAGGCATCGATGAATGGTCAAGCTGCGCTAGGTCCCCAAGAATTTGTTGCAATCGCAAGGCTATTACGAGGGCAATACCTGGATATGGGTATCCAAAGCCACAATACCTGGATATGGGTATCCAAAGCCACAATTGCCAAGCGCACTACTTAAGCGCAATGCTTGAGCTTGCCCACACAAGCCTGCATGATAGATCAAAAATCGAAATCCCAAACAACTCAAGCTATTGAGCCCATAGAGCCCAAACCTACTATGCTTATAGAGCCTCAACAAGTCTATCGACCAAAACTGTAGCTTGATACCTCCAAACCACCTCAACCTAGCATTTCTAGTGACCCCGAGCCTCACAAGCATCTAACATCACAACATCTACATCACAATCCTCACCTAGTGCGTAGGTGACTACACCACTTTCTCAAAAGCAGCCAAAATCACCAACCTTAGTTGTAGACCTGTCTAGCCCCAACCAAACCTCAACCTCCCATAAGCCTAAAACCCTCTTATGAGCAATGATCAATTCTTACCTTGGCCTTGGAATTGGTTGAAAATATGGGTGATGACATGGTTACTTGCCTTCGATGCTTGGATGCTCCTATGACTGAGTAGACTTAGGCCTTTTAGAAGAGCCTTTAGCCATGTAGGTATATACACTGCCTTGCTCTTGGGAACAATCATAATTCATATTCCTTAAGGCTCCCCAAGCATTTAAAGAGTTGATTGCCACTGAGATTTCCCGTGAGCAAGGACACAAACAATGACTCATCACCTCGTATAACAAGAGCTCAATCCCTACCACAGACCAAGAAATTGAAGAGTTGAAACAACTTGCTGACAATGACTCCTCTTTCCTACAAAAATGGTATGCTCTTCACCTTCAATGGGAGCTAGAGGGTTGCCAAATCATGACAAACATTGAGTAGAGACATACCATCAAAACCTCAGAGTATGACCCAACTTATGTAGCTCCAACTTCCTATAGGGCATTGACCACCATTGCAATTGACCCCTAGAGGAGCACATCATGACCCACCCCTATTTAGATTGCATGTTGATAGAGGAGAAGTTACACATTGCTAGCCAAGTTGACTCTGGTGACTTCCTAATTGATGTCCTCACTTACCTCACCCATGTAGGCATCTGACCCGTTGACCTAGACCTCTATGCTCACATGGAGTACAACTCGGACTTCTATGCTTGGCTCATGGGAAAGTAAAACATTGTGAGTAGGCATTGAATGGCCTTAATCCTTTAACCTCTAATCCTAGGAAGGATTCTTGTCCTTTCCAAGGGAGGAGGGGATAAGGTGTGGAACAAAGATGTGGACCCGAAACCTCAATCACTTCCAAAAGCTAAAAAGAATGCATAAAAGTCAACTTATGATTGAGGAAAAGTGTCATAATTTTTTGAGGAATGCATAGAATGTTTAAAGGAAAATTCCCCTTCTATATTTAAGCATTTTAGTTTCCTTAAGAATTTTTTTCATTTCCTATGTGTCTTTATGCAAAAAATTATTTGAAGAATATTGATGGTGAGTTATGGTTTCATGATAGGCATCTACAATGGTAGGACAGGAGAAAACCAATAAGTTGCCATTCTCAAAGGAAGAGTAAGCAAAGTATAGCCTCTCAGTGGAGATGAGTGCCTACAGCCAATTGAAGTTTAGGGACATCTTTAATTTGGAAGATGTAATCATGGAGGAGTAGGCCATAAGGCAAATTGTGAATCAATGCAAGCTGCATAATTATGTGGAGAAGGTTGGCCAAGCCATGGCTTATGAAAAGTGCACAAAGTTCCTTTGGAGCCCAAAAGGAACACCAAGGAAACATGGTTTCTATTGCAAGAAAATATATTTTGTATCATCAACAACCATCTTTTTCATCTTTTATGTGATCACAACAAAGAAAACAATACCAGGAACAAGAAATCTTTACGCAACTTCATAGAAACAATTCTCCCACGGCTTTAACTTTAATAAAATCCATCATTCTATTCATATTCTTCATCAACTTTTTTGATAGACATGTAAATACTCCACTTTGAATGGAAAAATATCATCTATGATTCATCTTCAAAGATTTCATAGCTTTCTCTCAGAATCTCTCATAGATAGATACATTGTTTGGCATAGAATTGGCTATATTTGACTCTCTCTCTCTCTCTCAATGGTACATCATATCCTCACTATAATACTCAATAATCCCTCATAATAACCCTTCTTTGGTTGTGAATACCTCTCCCAAGAGATGTGTTTGATATGAAAGATCACCAGAGCCACTACAACGACTCTTCATAGCTCCTCACTGTCACTTCATTCCAGTCTTCTCTTGAGTCTTCAATAGCTACTTCTTTCACTTCCTTGAGCTCTTTTGAACTTGCATTCAACTATTTCCAAGGCTAGAAAACTTTTCCAAAGTTTCACATACATTCCATAGAACACTTACAGAGGCATACATAACAGAATAGAATAGGAACAGATGTTCTAGAGAAGCTCAACAGAGGGTTACAGAAGGTCAATAGAAAGCAGCAGAACCACATAACTCATACTAAAACCATTCCAAAATATCAAAAACCATTCAATGAGCTTTTAAACAACCTCAAACTTTATCAATCATTATTCCATGCTTCATATAGAAGAAAAATAGAATCTAAACAGAACCAATAATAACCTCAACAGAACCTATTAGAACATCACATAGCCTCATATCTCTATTGAAAAACATCATGAGCTTCCAAAACATAACCAAACTAATCTAAAACACTATCAAACACTAAAAAACAACTATACATTATTAAAAATCCATTAAAAATCAACCATTCAACCCACAAAAATAATAAAAATCAACCAAAAAACCAAGTCATTTTAGCATTCAACATATCCCTACACTTAATTAGGGAGCGCCCTCGCAACCTAGGAAAAAGGGAATACAAGTTCATCAAAGAGCTCAACTTGATATTCTTTAGCATCTTCAAGAAAATATCCAACCATGATCCCCATTTATAACCTACGTCTAATAAAGAATACAACAAAAGGAAAACCCTTTATCCATTAACATATCTTATAAACAACAGAAAATCATGACAAATACGTAAATGATATAAGAGGTTCTGTAGCTTTGATTCTTAAGCTATCCATCCACCATCACCATCACTGCAAATCTCCAAAAATATAGCTCATGAACAAATCGTATATTCAACCAACACAAACCCACCACATATAAATTAACACAACACAAACACTAACCATATTAATGGCACCTCCAAAAGAGAAATATATAATTATGAATCATGAAAGATACATCTAGAGGTATCAATGAAGATGATCCCTCTTGAAGCCTTGGTGATTGCAAAAACTGTCCATATATAAGGATTCATCCACAAAAGCTTTTGGAGGATTTTGGAAAAATGGAAGGCAACACATCCTCTCTAGCAAGACAAGGTATCTGTTAGGCAGATAAAGGGATTGAAAATGCAATACATCTAGTTGTTGGGAATCAATGTTCACATTTACATTCATGCAAACTTTGGAATGGCCTTCGGATCATTATGTGAATACCTATGCATATACGCTAGGTACCAAGCAAAGTGAGCCGTCAATCTCATTGAAGGATTTGTAGACTAAGAGTGTTGTTGAGCAAAACATAGATAATTTTGATATGCTTGATTGGCAGTCATCCACTACCTTGGAATTAATGGCCAATTAATTTGAGGTCCAGTAAGAGAATTAACTGAGCTCCATCCTCTTCTTCTAGGAATCTTCTGATCAAACCTTGCATATCAACTAACCCCCCACCCTCTATCTCACACTGTGTTGATGAATATGGAGAGAAGTCCATACTCATATCCCCATCCGGTTAGGATGAAAGCTCACATCGCTCTAGGTTTGTCGATGAAGATAGGCTTTGTCTAGTTGATGATGTCATCATAGATTGGTTGATGAAGAGGCATACCCAGGGAGGTAGCCAACAAGTTTGGTACTTGAATTGCATGTTGGAATTATTGTATGTTGGAGGAATCAGAAACTGATAGGGTTACAGGATCCAACGGACCAAGGGAGGCGACTCAAAAACTACTGCTGCAAGAGTTCTGCTAGAGATTCAACTATCCTGGATTGTGGGGTGTAACCACCTTTTCCACAGCTAGCTTTCTGTTTAAGGGTGTGTGTCACATTTTCTTGGAATGAGGCTTGTCATGACAGGAAATTTCTTCCCTTTTCTCCCATAATAATTTTGTTATTATTATTATTATTATTTATTTTTTCTTTTATTTTGCCCTACTCTTGAGAGTGTTTCCACCTTTTCTCGAAGAATAGGTCAGCATGACAGGGACCTAAGTCATTTTCTTCCATGATTGATATATCTTTATTATTATTATTATTATTATTATTATTATTTCGAAGAGTAGAATGGTAGGAATGCCATGTATCATAACCATCCTCGCCACCTCCGCTATATCAGATGAAAAGGAAGCCAAGGAGGAGTGGAAGGTGGCTGGAGGGGCTAGTAGAATGAAGCCACATCAGGATCAACAAGAGGGTTATTAGGAGAATTAGATAAAGCTGAATCAACCGTCGTGTAAGGAACGAGAAAGCTATCGACGGTGATTGTCAGGATCCCCAGGGAGGGTAATACTTCTTGAGGCAATAGCCATTAATCAGGAAGGGATAATCCGAAGCATCGACTGTCTGGACTTGGATAGAGCCATTAGGATTGACGGCAAGTATCTTATAAGGGCCCATCCAACATTGTTGAAGCTTTCTTGGAAACTAGCCAAATCGCGAATGATAGGCTACGACTAAGTCACCTTCCTTAAACTCCTTTTGCTTGATGAAGGTATTATGATAGGCCTTTTTATGAGCTTGCGTGGCTCCCATGCACTGTCTCATCGAGACATTCTAGATGCAAGAGACCATGCTGTAGTGATTCGCCATCTCCCAAGAATTATTTGATAGCCACTCGTAGAGAAGGTAGCTCGAGTTCAATAAGGAAGACAAATTCTGTTCCATACACCAATTGGAAAGGGGTCTGTCCTGTAGCAGCCTTATGGGAGGTTTTGTATGCCCAGAGGGCCAATGCAAGTCGATCATCCCAACCACGATGATGTGTAGCAATCGTCCTTGTCAGAATCGAGTAGAGGATGCAATTGGTAACTTCGGCTTTGGCTGTTGGCTATGGGGTAATAAGGTGTGGACTTACGATGGTAGATCTTGTACAAGTCTGTCAATTCTTCCACGATCTTGTTAAGGAAGTGAGTACCTCTATCACTGACGTGCTCTAGAGGATTGCCAAAATGGGTGATGATATTTTCATACAAGAATAGGGCCATGATGTTGCCATTGTCCCGCTTCAGAGTGTTAGCTTCACACCACTTTGTCACATAGTTTGTATAAACCAAGATGTATCTATTTTGTTTCCTTTTGGTTGGCAGATCAATGGGGCCCATGAAATCAATTCCCCACTTCTTGAACCGCTTTAGGGAAATAATAGGTTGCAGGGGCATGGCGCTAGATTTGGCAGGCTTTTCCATTCACTGACAAGCATCACACAGTTTGTAGTAGTCATAAACATCCTTGTGGAGGGTCAACCACCAATATCCTACAAGCAAGGCCTTTCTGGCTGTTGCTTCTCTTGCAAAATGTCCACCACAAGGCTTGTCATGACATGATTTCAACAAAATTTCAATCTCCTCTCATGCAACACAGCTACTCAATAACTCATCTTTTCATTTCTTGTACAAAGCACCACCTAGCAAGGTGTAGGGAGATGATTTCAATAGAAGTTTCTTCTTCTTATGGCTTGAGATACCATGGGGATATTGTTGGGTTGCTAGAAGGTTAGCTATGTCTACGTACCATGGGGTAATTGTTTCGACTAGAAACAAGGAAGCATAAGGGAGATCTAGATCATCTTGCTCTTCTCCATCATTTTGAGGGATTCGCGACAGATGAACACCCAGGACATAAGAGTGACTGGTTTTGGTAACTACTTCAAAGTCAAACTCTTGAAACAAAAGGAGCCATCTCATCATTCTTCCCTTCACATCGGCCTTTTTCATTAGGAAGGATAGAGCTTCATGGTCCATGTAGAATTTGAAGTGCGCCGACAACAGATAGTGTCGGAACTTCTCCAAGGCAAACACCATTCTAGGCACTCAAGCTCCATCATTGTGTAGTTCCGCTCTTTGTGGTTACTTTTTGGCTTGCATAATAGATAGGTTGATCTAACTTCGAGGGGCCCTTTTGGCATAAGACTGCACCTAGGCCTTCAACTGATGCATCAATGTGCACATGGAACTCCTTCATCCAATTAGGAGGTTGTAGGATGGGTGCTTCAATCAAACATTGCTTTAGGGTGTTGAACGCCTCATCACAATCATTGGTCCATGTAAACTCTACATCTTTTCTGAGGAGTTTATGCAAAGGAGATGCCTTTGTTGCAATGTGTGCAATGAATCTTTTGTAATAGCCCACATGGCCAAGAAATCCCCTCAATTGTTTAAGGCTGGTTGGGGCTATTAAGGTGGCAATCTTCTCAATCTTGGTAGGATCTGCTGCTATCCCTTGTGCAGAGACAATGTGGCCCAAAAGAACTCTTGACGAGAATCCAAAAACACATTTATTAGGGTTGAGAGAAATCCCATATTCTCGACATATGTCAAAGCACTATCCTAGGTGTCCCCAATACTCACAGATTAGGCTATAGACACAAAAGTCATCTAGGTACACCTCAATGAAGTCATGCAGATGGTTTTGGAATGCAGCCATCATCACTCATTGGAAGGTAGCAAGAGCGTTACAGAGCCTAAATGACATCACTCTGTAAGCATACATTCCCCATTTTGTTGTGAAGGTCGTTTTGGATTGATCTTCTTCTACGATTTGGACTTGATTGTATCTATTGAATCCATCCAGGAGGGAATAGAACTCATGGCTTGCTACTGTGTCCAACAGTTGGTCTATGAAAGGAATAGGAAAATGATCATTCTTTGTCTTGGAATTTAGCTTTTGGAAGTCCACACATATTTGTAGGTTTCCATTATTCTTGGGTACCACTACAATGGGTGAAACCCATTCACTATTGGCCACCACTAGATAGATAAAATCAGCTTCAAAGAGCTTTAATAATTTAGCTTTCACTAGGGCAAAGTAATTTGGATTCATAAGCTTCTATCTTTGCCTCACAAGTTTGGCATCAGGCTCTAGGTCAATGTGATGTTGGCATACTATGGAATCAATCCCCTTTAGATCTTTGTATGACCATGCAAACACATCCAAGTTCTCCTTTAGTAGGTCACGTAGGACCAATATCCCTTCTTCAAGAAGATTTGTATCCACCTTTAGGTGACATTTAGTACCTTCAACATTCACAAACATTAGTTGCTTTTCACCTTCCACTTCACAGATGAATGTCCCATAGACAACTTCTGGGTATAGATCTGAATCCTTCAAGGGAGTGGTCTCCTCTTCTAATGATTCACTAGAACCAACTTCTTCTTTCAGTGTAGATTTTGCTTGCTCCTTGGGAAGCTGAAAGGGTATCAGAGTAGTTTTGGGTTTTGGTTGAGGAAGAGTTACTTCTTGGCACAAAGATTGGTCTTCTGAGGATGCATCTAAGAATGTCACATAACCACGAATCGACTGTCTGCATTCTATTTAAGCTACCAAATCGGTGGTTGTTGGCAAGGTGCATTGTCATATCATCTTCTCTTAGGAAGGGTAACTTTGGGCGTGACAAGAGCTATTGTTGAAGGACGGCCTATTTTGCTTAATCCATTTCTTATAGAGGCTTTGCTTATGACATGACTCATTAATCAGTCCAAAGGGTAGCATACTCACTTTGTCGAATAGAAAGGGATCTTCTACTTCTGCGGCTTCATGAACTTCTTCCTCATCTTTGCCTTCTGTGAGTAGGATAGAATCTTCTAGATCACTTTCCTAATCTTCTTCTACATTATCACATTCGGCCTCTTCAAATTCTATTTCTACCTTTGTGGGGGCTCTGTAAGAGAAGAAAAAGATCTTTTGTCTTTGTCTCTGCCATGTAACAGGGAGAATAATACATCCATGCTTCTATCTTGTTGTTAGAGGTGATTTCTGAAGTCAATTCACGTTCAAACAAGAGGTAGTCACCCATTGACAAAGACTTTGCTTCCTTCGATAGTTGGCTTACAGTGCCCATTGTCAGGGACTATGCCTCTATTTTCTTGGGGAAGATCTGTTTGTGATGCCAGGAGGGATATTTCATGGTGGATTCCGTGCCACGGTGGATTCCGTGAGGTTTTACGGTGGATTCCGTAAACTTTGATGATCGGGGCTCATACACAAAGTGGATTCTTTGTGCAAGAAGTTGATGGGGACGCCTGTCCTTTTCGGGCGTTTCATTAATTGTGTGTACATGGGTGATTCCATAGCGGGTGATTCCACAAAATGCATATTAAATTAATAAACGTTTATGAGTTTAGAGTGTGCACTCGTAATAAATTAAGGTTAGGATTTATTTCTAACCAGTTGATTTATTTATGTAGCTGAAGACTGCTAGGTATTCACTTTTGTCGGTTTAATTGTATTATTTTACTAAGGATTGTGAATGCTTCAGTTGATGTGTAGAGATAGCAGTAGTGGCGGAGGAAAGCATTGGAGGATAGCGAGTATTTGATTTATGGATTATATTTTGATAGGCGCCACGCCTATATTTTGTCATGCCTATTTATTGAGGCATCGATTATTTACTATTATTTTGTATGCGCATGGGCGCACGGTTATGTTATATGATGCCAGGAGGCATATTTCACGGTGGATTCCGTGCCACGGTGGATTCTGTGAGGTTTTACGGTGGATTCCGTAAACTTTGATGACCGGGGCTCATACACAAAGTGGATTCTTTGTGTGAGAAGTTGATGGGGACGCCTGTCCTTTTCGGGCGTTTCATTAATTTAGTGTGAACATGGGTGATTCCATAGCGGGTGATTCTGCAAAATGCATATTAAATTAATAAACGTTAATGAATTTAGAGTGCGCACTTGTAATAAATTAAGGTTAGGATTTATTTCTAACCAGTTGATTTATTTATGTAGCTGAAGACTGCTAGGTATTCACTTTTGTCGGTTTAATTGTATTATTTTACTAAGGATTGTGAATGCTTCAGTTGATGTGTAGAGATAGCAACAGTGGCGGAGGAAAGCATTGGAGGATAGCGAGTATTCTATTTATGGATTATATTTTGATAGGAACCACGCTTATATTTTGTCATGCCTATTTATTGAGGCATCGATTATTTATTATTATTTTGTATGCGCATGGGCGCACGGTTATGTTATTTCTATTTGGACATTGTATTGGGCATGCCAGACTCTTTGGGCACCGTCCATTAGCTTTATTCCTATTTTTGTGTTAAAGCAAACTCAAAAGCTAAAAGCTTGCTATTTTTTGTAAATTGGGCTATTATTGAGCATGAAGATGAAATATACATAAAATACATGCTTTGTGGAGCGCTCACACAATGCATGGGGGGAGATTGCACCCAATTGGTCTCTTGCTCTTGTCGTTCATGCTTTTTACCTTGTAACTTGTGCAAAAAGTAGAGTTCATTGTTCTTGGGGACCTTTCGGCATTCAGTACGTGAGCATACAACGTCCGATCTGCGCACCAGTTTGACAGCTTTTTCAGCTCCTGATGTACCATTTGTTACTTCATTGGAAGAGTCTGTATGACTTCGATGGAAGTGGATCCATTACCTTTTTGCGATACATACAAATTCAGTACTACTTTGTTAGGTCCTCTGCTTAGGGTTAGGGTTCCTTTAAATCAGTCCATCCTTGCTCTTGCTTCAAAGAGCCAAGGTCTTTCCAGCAGTAGAGGATATGAGGTCTCGTAGGAATTTGGTTTGACCACCATATATGTCAGCCAATAGTCTCTTCCTATGAGGGTTGTCTTCACATATGGAAGAATGCCCAAAGGCTTGCTTCTGCTTTGGTTTGCCAATCTAATGAGCAACTACGTAGGCTACATTCCTTGCAAGCCTAGATCCTTCATTGTCACATCTGTCATTATGTTTATTGGTGAGCCTCCATCAATCAATGCGTCTATCATAAAACGCCCTTCAATTCATATGCCAATCTTTGGGTTTCTCGGATCTAGGAAGGCATTAGCCACATTGACTTCCTTCACAGGTTCTAGGGCTTTATTAGACTTGGTTGCTGTGGAAGGAGCAATCCTTAGGCCTCTCTTCTTGTCAGTATGCTTTTAAAGTTCTTTCAATAGCTAGGAGACAACATTAGCATCTGCCAGAATGTTAGGTTAGGTTTAAAAGTGTCTCAATCTTTGACCAAATCATATTCTTTGATAGGATCCACAGGCTTCTCCAATCGGCTAGGGAATGAGGCAACACCCACTTTTATCTTTCCTTTTTCTTCTATGAATGACAACATTTGTGCTTGTTCTCCGTGAGGAGGTACTTTAGCATCCTCTATGTCCTGGACCTCTGGTCCTATCTCTATAATTGCCTCTGTAGCTCCCAGTAGCTCTGTAGTGCTCTATACTGCATTGTTCTGTATTGCATTGTTCTGTTTCTCCTTAGGAAGGTTGAACTTCATTGTCTTGGCAGAGGGACCGTTCTCTTTTGGAATTGTGGGTTCTCCTTTCTTTGCACGCGTTGTTGTAGCCACTTCCAATTCCACCAAATTGGAAGCAGGTTCTTGGATCTTCTATTGGGTATCAGGAGTAGTTTTCACAAGAGCTGGACTTAGACAATATTTTGCAGTGTGGCCTTCTCCTTTGCATCGACTATATAAGGGATTGTAGTCCATAGACCTTCTAGGGTTTTGACAGTTCGGTGAGATATGACTCTTTTCTCCACATCTGTAGTTACACTTCACTTTTGATCTTTGGTCACCACCAGAATGTTGTCCATTGTAGCTCTGAGAGGAAAACCTCATTGGACCAAACTCCGTAGGCTTTGTTTCAATGTCCTGTGTTGTCATTTTGGATTCCACCAAGTTGAATCTTGCATCTTCATCTTTCTTTCTTCTTTCATGCATCTCTTTTCAGAGAGCAGATATATTCTGTATGGTTCTTCCTCAAATAGTATGAACAGAAGGCCCCAAGAATGGTTAGGTTTCGGGTACATTCAGTAGCTAAATGTCTTGCTTGATGGCATTTTCCACACCATGTATTAGAATACATCACATCTCTCCCACCCCCTATAGGAGTGGATATATTGGCGATATTCACCTTCAGCGTTTGTAGATATTTTGTAATCACATCCATAAGCTCTTTTTTAATGCTTGTGATTGAATTGAACATGCAGTCCTTCAGATTTTCACCTCCTAGAGTACTTGAAGCAGGGTTTTGGGAAGCTTATGTAATCATTGCATACACTGGTTGGGTTGACCTAAAGGGTCCTATGTTCTACGTCTAATTCAGAGCTCTTGTTGAGACTTGGGGTTATTGATTCCCGTGGGTAGGATTCCACTGTTCTTGAGTCGCCATTGGAGGAATTGTTTGAGGCCATTGTTATTGTGGTTGATGAGGCACTGTCATCTACGGCCGCCACTGTGGATTCGGTGCACTATACTACAACATTGTATCTGGGGGTAGGGGTAGGGAACTGTCCCTGGGATTGCATTTGGTGGGTATACCATTCCTGGCATGGAAGGAGGTAGGACTCCTCTTCTTGAGGTCATTTACAACCTTGCTTCAACTTCATCATACAATCTTGCACCTTCCATTGCAGCTTACAAATTGTCTGGTCTTCTCAAATCCACGAACTTATGAACTTCTGGTTGTAGGCCTCTAAGAAAAACTCCCTTTTGGATGCCTTTATCCAAATGATGGTTGGTCCATCTCTTCAATATGGATTCCATTCGTGAGACATAGGCTTCTACTCTTTCACCAAAGGACTAACTTAAATAAACTCCTCTCACATCTACTCTTCAAAACCTTCGCGCTTGAATTTAGTAAGGAAGGCCAACTTCAAGTCGTCCCATGTGCCAAAATTTCATGCTACTTGTCTCTCATACCATTCAGATGCCATGCCTTTGAAAATGGCGGGGAATATTGCTAACCAATGCTTGGGGGTTCTGGCATTGTTAGCCACACATGCTACCATAAACTCTGCTACATGAAGATCAGGATCTTCATTGTATTTTCCATTAAAGATGGGCAATGGGATTACATTTGCTATCCTATCCATCAATATTTTTGGAATGTATTTGACTAGGAAGGGGACCTTGAGTTGCCATGAGGACTTTTGTAAAGAGTACTTTTAGGGTGTCAAAGGAGGCTTCTGTTTTGCAAGCTCGTTCTCAGCCTTGATTTTTTCATTCTCTCTTCTCACGTACCTCTAGACTCGTCCTAGTGCTTGCTCTTGATTGCATCATTCATCAGGGAGTCGGCTCCACCCAATTGGTCTATACTCAACAAAACAAAATCAGAGGGGGATTCAGTCTCTGGAGGACTCTCTGGCCAACATCTCTTCTACTTTCTATTTTTCTACATCTCTGAATTCACCTTTCATACCACTACAAAGGGGGAGATATTTTGTTCTGAAGGTGTCAAAGCTCATTCTTCTAAGGATTCTTATGGTGCCATCATCATAATAATGCCAACTTCTGATGGTTTCAATAGTGTATGTTGTGAAGAATACTCTATCCACCAACTTCCAGAGGGTTGCTAATTGGACAAATAGGAGATTATCAGTGCACCTTCATGTGTCCCATGTGTCATATTGTTGAGCACCCACGAACAAATTCTAACTCTTTTCTTTCTTTGTTTTCGTGAACTTCCATTGACCACGACTCTTGAAGCCTCTTCATGATCTCCCACTTGATAATGTCTAGAAACTTCTCAATGAATGCCAAATTTCCCATGGATAATCATTCTCTTTGTTTCGGCACTTTAGTTTGCTCCCAAACAATATGCAACTAAGATGCACATCTTTGTTGCTTTAATAGGAAGAGAAAATAGTCTACCAGATAGAGCATGCATCAAGATGGTGATATGTTTCTGCCATTGTGGGATGAACCTCTTGTAGAAAGTGACTTTGGTAATGATAATCTCCAATTCTTTAGTGGTAGAAGGAGCTTTCCAAGCATCCATTGAATTCTCCTCCTCTTAGCAATGCCATTTCCTTCATTTCTAGCCTCTTTTGATGCTTGTTGATGGCAGTTTTCCTTGGTTACACACAAAAAACATAGAGCTCCAAAAGGAACACCAAGGAAACATGATTTCTAATGCAAGAAAATATATCTTGTATCATCAACAACCATCTTTTTCATCTTTTATGTGATCACAACAAAGAAAACAACACCAGGAACAATAAATCTTCACGCAACTTCATAGAAACAATTCTCTCACGGCTTTAACTTTAACAAAATCCATCATTCTCTCCATATTTTTCATAGAACTCTTTGATAGAAATGGAAAATAGAAAAGAATACTCCACTTTGAATGGAAAAATATCACATATGATTCATCTTCAAAGATTTCATAGCTTTCTCTCACAATCGCTCATTGATAGATACATTGTTTGGCATAGAATTGGCTATCTCTAACTCTCTCTCTCAATAGTACACCATATCCTCACTAGAATACTCAATAATGCCTCATAATAATCCTTCTTTGGTCATGAATACCTCTCCAAAGAGGTGTGTATGATATGAAAGGTCACCAGAGCCACTACAGTGACTCTTCATAGCTCATCACTGTCACTTCACTCCAGTCTTCTCTTGAGTCTTCATCAGCTACTTTTTTTACTTCCTTGAGCTCTTTTGAACTTGCATTCAACTCTTTCCAAGGCTAGAAAACTTTTCCAAAGTTTCACATACATTCCATAGAACACTTACAGAGGCATATAGAACAGAACATAATAGGAATAGAGGCTCTAGAGAAGCTCAACAGAGGGTTACAGAAGGTCAATATAAAGCATCAAAACTGCATAACTCATACTAAAACCATTCCAAAATATAAAAAACAATTCAATGAAATTTCAAAAAACCTCAAACTTTATCAATTATTACTCCATGCTTCATATAGAAGAAAAACTAAACAAAACAGAACCAATCAGAACCTCAATAGAATCTATAAGAACATCATAGAGCTTCATATCTATATTGGAAAACATCATGAGCTTCCAAAACATAACCAACCTCATCCAAAACACTATCAAACATTTCCAAAACAACTAAACATCATTCAAAATCCATTAAAAATCAACAATTCCGCCCACAAAACAACAAAAAGCAACTAAAAAACCAAGTTATTTTAGCATTGAACATCCTCTGTATGAGAACCATGGCATTGTGACTATGCGACAAGGAGAGGCCACCTGGTAAGTAGAAGTTGAGCTGACCCCAAAGTTGGTGGAGAGAGTGTCGGGCTTGGCCAACAAAGTTGAAAGTTGGTTGAAAAGTGATATGTACAACATGTTGGGAATGGACAAAGTGCTAGTCCACACTAATGATGGCATTAGCTTAGTTGATATCCTCGACTCTGAAGTCCAACTAAAAGCCAAAATGGTGCATGCCTTGTTTTCCAGCCAAAGGTACAACGCATTGATGTGAGCAGGATCAATATGCCGATGTTGGAAAGCATTGCAGCCAAATCTTTTGATGAAGTGAACTTGAATGGCTTTATGGAAGACAATTGAGACTTCAACAAAGGCACTGGCTACAGGTGGAAGACTTGGGTGGAGAGTCCTCGGCCTCTAAGGCAAGGAAGAAGTCATCATCTAAGGCCGCATCATCATCAGGGAGGCATTGGGGGAAGCACAAGGTGATGAAGGGATTGTTGAGACACTAAACAGATCCCTTCTCTACAAAGAGAAGGAATAATCCAGTGAGAGAACAGTGAGTGATGAAGAAAGAAAATAGGAAACACGGTGAGAACTCCCCAAAGGGGAATGGAAGAGGAGAGAAGGAAGAAAGAAAAAACTAACTACCTCAAGGCCCAAAGGGAATCCAAGGAGATGAAAGAAGAGAGAAAGAGAAAAGCAGATGAAGAGATTGAGGAGTTTAGAAGAAGAGAAGAAGAGGACATAGCCAGGGCAATCTGCCTGTCCCTCTAGAGAGGAGGAGCTATCTGCCATGTGCCTGCACACAGAAGAAGGCTCGGGGACAAGCTCCCAAGTGCCATAGATTATGCCACCCCCAATAGTAGAAGGCAAGGGCAAGAGTTTGATTGACCCTATCCCACGTGTCCTAGTGCCTACCACCCTAGTCTCCACCCAAGGCACTTCAACTATAGTAAATGCTAGCAACCTTATGGTGTGGGTGCAGTTTCTAGTCAATAAGGAGATAACTGAAGATGCAAGTGGAGGAACCTCGGTGACAGGAACAAAGAGGCTGACAGCTACTGCAGATGCAGAATCACGATAAGATCCTAAGAGACAGAAGGTAGAAGCGTCAACAATGACTATCCCTATAGCACTATCATCATCTACAAATTATGACGATTATGTCAAAGAGCTCCTTTCCCAGCTGGAGAGAGTGAAGGAGGATAAGAAGATGGATGTGGTCGAGTTAGAAGTAGACAAAGATGCACTAGTGGCCTTCCATTGAGAAAACTTACCAAGTAGTTGGTTATCGAAGAGAAATAAGTGAGCTAAAGGCAGAGCTCAGGGCTAAAGTGGAGCAAGAGGATAGCTGGGAAAAGAGGCTTGAAGACAAGAATTAGGAGCTGATGGGACTTCAAAGGGAGTACAAGCTCTTGATCCTGCAACAAGAAGAGCTAAAATGACATATGAAACGAGTCTAGCAAGCCATGGAGAAGTTCATAGCTAGAGAAGAAGAGAGGGCCCAACGATATCAGGAAATTATAGACAAGTTGAAGAAGGGGGTGGTTGTGGAACTAGAAGAGCAGAAGAGACTAGAAAGAGAAATCAAGGAACAAGAGTAGAGAATAAGGGCCTTAGCTCAAAGGCATAACGAAAGCTTGGAAGAGATGAAAAGAAGAGCATATGAATGGGTGGGTAGTGTCAAGATTTTGGGAGAGAAGGAAGGAGTCTCACTTGTAGCTTTCTTGCTTGCACAATGGGGGAATACACACAAGGGTGGAGGTTGAAAACAATTTTCCTCTCTTTAGTTGTGTAAGCCAAAAGAACTCTCATACAAAGAAATAGAAGAACCCTATATATGGGTCTCAACCAAAGACAACTAACTAAGGTGGCATACTAACTGAGCCATGAACTAGAGTAGATAAGGATAGCTGTCATCTAGCTATTATTCATGGGCGGTGTACCAACCGCATCTGCAACTGACACGTCGGTGACATAAATGCACAACGGTCACCCTGGCATATCACGAGTGGAGCTCGATATCTCAACACTCCCCCTCAAGCTCAATCCCAATTCCTGCACACCAAGCAGGTCTCTGAACTTGCGTAGCTTCTCTGCGCCCAATGCCTTCGTAAATATGTCAGCTACCTGATTCTCTATGCTGACATATACTAGATCAATAAGACCTAGTAAAACCCTCTCCTGCACATAGTGATAATGCACCTCAATGTGCTTTGTTCTAGCATGATAGATTGGGTTATTTGCCAAGTGTATACTACTCATATTGTCACAATAAATGACAACTGGTCCATCTATAGACTGATGCATATCATAAAGTAGCTTATGCAACCAAGCTACCTCACATGCAGCCATTGCTGCGCCCCTGTACTCAGCCTCTGTGCTCGACAAGGCAACTGTAGGCTGTTTCTTGCTGCTCCAAGTGACTGCAGCACTCCCAAAAGAGAACACATATCCACTGGTAGATCATCTATCAGAAATACTACCAGCCCAATCAGCATCAGTGTATCCATGCAACTGTATCTGAACCCCAGTCTCATAAAATAGTCCATACTGCAATGTGGACTTCACATACCTGAGTATGCGTCTAGCCGCATCCAAATGCGATTTCCTTGGAGCCTGCATAAGCTGACTTACCAATCCAACAGCATAGCTCAAATCTGGCCTGGTAATAGTCATATAAATCAAACTTCCTACTATGCGTCTGTATATAGTAGGGTCTTCCAGAAGCTCACCTGCATCTGCGCTCAGCTTCACATTTTGCTTCAAAGGAACTGAAATAGGCTTACAGTCTGTCATCCCATATTTGGATAGCATGTCTAATCCATACTGCCTCTGCAAGAGCTGTATCCCACTTGGTGATCTAATCACCTCAATGCCCAAGAAATAACGTAGCTCTCCCAAATCCTTCATCTCAAACTTTTGCTTCAATAACATTTTCACATGAAGGATATCTTCATCACTGTCACCTGTCATAATCAAATCATCAACATAAATGACAAGTAGCATAATACCTTTCTCTGTTTTTCTCACATAAAGTGGGAAATCTGCCTTGGAAATCTGAAAGCCAATAGTGACAAGATACTGTTCTATCTTGTCAGACCATACTCTAAGTGCTTGCTTCAAGCCATACAAGGCTTTCTTCAACCTGCAAACAAACTAAGGATGAACATCATGCACATAACCTGGTGGCTGCTCCATATAGACCTCTTCTTGTAAATCACCATGCAAGAAGGCATTCTTTACATCCATCTGATGCAAAGACCATCCCTTTGATGCAACCATAGCAATGACTGCTCTTACAGTTGCCATTCTTGCAACCGAACTGAAAGTTTCTTCATAGTCAATGCCATATGTTTGTGCATACCCCTTGACTACTAATCTTGCCTTGTATCTGTTCACAGAACCATCTGCATTGTGCTTCACCTTATAAACCCACTTACAGCCAATTGCATTCTTACCTTTAGGCAAAGGTACCAATTCCCATGTAGCATTTGCTTCCAAGGCATCCATTTCTTCATCCATGGCTTTCTCCCATTTTTCTTTTCCCATGGCTTGCTCAAAAGAAGTGGGTTCTGGTTCTTGTATCACTTCGACCATATATGCATAGTGAATGGCTGTAAACCCATCATATTTCAGTTTATCCACAGGATACCTAGCTCTCGTAGACCTGCGCAAAATAGGTTCACTCCCAGGTGCTCTCAAAACATCCCTGGTCTTCCTTACTCCAGGTGTAACAATAGAAGGAATACCCAACTCATCATCAATGCTCTGTTCTGAGCCACTGGATTCACCATCCACATAAGAGTGACCTGCATTCACATCAAACATGGGCTGATCAACCTTCTCTTTTCCTTTTCGTGATACCTGCATACCACTATCTGCATTGCTTTGAGAAGATTCTTCTGATCTCAATCTACCTGTCCATGGCGAGGAATGTGAACCACTGCTAGAGGACGCTCCAGGTCCACTAATATTTTGTGACTGCTGCTGTGAATTCTGCGCAGCATTACCATTTTGTGCATCTACATCATCAATCACATTTACTGGTTTATACCAGCTACTCATCTCATGAAAAACAACATCTCTGCTTACTATAAACTTACGAGTAGAAGGGTTATAACATCTATACCCTTTTTGCTGCAGAGAGTAACCAATAAAGATGCACTTCTCAGCTTTTGTATCCAACTTGGATCTCAACTCATTTGGCACATGTACATAGGCGATGCGACAAAAAATTTTCAAATGAGAAATATCTAGTTTCCTACCAGTATACCTCTCCTCTGGAGTCATCCCATGTATTGCTACAGTGGGAGTCCTGTTCATTATGTAGACTGCTGTAGCACCTGCCTCAGCCCAATAAAAATATGGCAAGTCTTTTTCATTGAGCATGACGTGAGATACCTCTCCAATATGCCTGTTTTTCCTTTCTGCAATTCCATTTTGTTGTGGGGTATGACTGCATGAATATTGCTGCTTTATGCCATGCTCCTGCAGGAACCTTGCAAACTCATTTGAGAGGTACTCTCCCCCTCCATCTGACCTTAGGCATTTTATTTGCAGACCTGTTTCTTTTTCAACCATAGCTTTAAGAGTTTTGAAATGCCCAAAAACTTCACTTTTCTTTTTCATGAAATACACCAAACTTTTCTGTTATAGTCATCAATAAAAGTAACAAAATAATGACAGCTTTCAAGAGATGCAGCTTTAGTAGTCTACACATCAAAGTGGATTAATTCCAATGGCTTTTACTTTCTTGAACATGTCTAGGAAATGGTTTCCTTGCCTATTTTCCAAACTGACAGGCTTCACATACCTTATGCATTTCTGCAACCTTGAATTTAGGTAATCCTGCAACAATATTTTGGGCCTGCATTGATTTAAGTCGCTGTACATTAACATGAACAATGCGTTTATGCCAGATATCAATATCTGCAACTACACCGGTCCCATGTGCAAACATTGCCGCACTCAATTCAGACATGTCTGCATCCAACGTAAACATTCTGCCCTTCTTCTTTCCTTTTGCTATCAAGTGACCTTTATTTTTCATATCCTCAACAAAGCATCCATGAGGATTAAATCTGACCTGCAAGCCCTGCTCAACCATTTGACCAACAGAAACCAGATTCTTGGTGATATTCGGGACATGAAATACATCGGACATGTATTTCTTTTTCCCATCCTGCATAGACAAAAGAATTTTTCCAATCTGCACAATAGGATGTGCAGTATCATCACCAGTCTCCACAAATCCTAGTTTTTCCATTTTCCTTGCATCCTCCATCCATTCTGCATGACCTGTCATGTGGTTTGATGCACCTGAGTCAACATACCACACATCGTTGCTTTCTTCTGCACTTGTCACAGAATTGTTCATGTGTTGCACCATAAACAAATGCTCATTTCTGTCATCACCCTGTCTACTAGAAGATGCATAATTCCCTTGTTGCAATTTCCCATTCATGATGTCATTCTGCTTTTTATAGCAGTCTTTAGCCATATGACCCATTTTACCACAGTAGTAGCATTCAACATTGTTGTTTGCATTTTGGCCTCTTTGCCATCCACCACGACCTCTTTGGCTCCCCCTGCCTCTAGAGTTACCATGTCCTCCTCCATAGGACTGGTTTTCTTGAGTTTGCTGCATATTCTGATTTCTACCACGGCCTCCAAATCGGCCTCCTCTACCTCTGCCTCTACCTCTTCCAGCATTTGAGTAGAAGACAGCTTCTTTTGAAGTTCCTCCTGAAGAAGATGCACCACCATTTCTCTGCTCCTCAGAAATTAGAAGAGCAATCAACTCCTCAAAATCAGGAAATCTTTCACGAACTGAAATGGATGTCCGAAACTGTGCATAATCCTTTCCTAGACTATTCAAGGTCACAGAAACTAAATCATCATCTTCCACTGGCGACCCAATGGAAGCAAGTGCATCTGCAATCTTCTTCACCTTCATGTGGTAGTCATTGATGCTCATATTTTCTCTTTGCACATTATGCATTCTTGCTTGAGCTGCATTTTCCTGGCTTGCGTATTTGTGCTATACATTTTTGACAAAGTATCCCATGCCTCCTTTGGCATACTTACATCCTGAATATGCACAATCATAGAGTTTGAAATAATGATAGACAGCCAGTACATAACTTTCCTGGCTCTCTCATGCCATGCTTTAAATGCCTGCATTTGCTGTTGATTGGGAACATCAAGAAGAACTGGTTCTTCTTCGTTTCCTGCAACAAATTCCCAATATCCTTTTTCCATAAGGAAATTCATCATTCTAAACTTCCATGCTTGGAAGTTGTTCTTGTTAAGCTTTTGAGTGACAATCTGTGAGAGAGAATCAGACGCCATTACAGAACACTGCAAAAAGTTCTGTCACTGCAAAGAACACAGCTTCAGCCTCACAAGGGCTAATCTGCAAAATTGACGAAAGTGGTATTTAACCACACAGTCACTCCCTAGTGACGATTTTGCATCAACAGGCAACAAGGATGATTCTGTAACTCCCAATGTCTCTGCACACAAGCATACGATGCAATTTCTACAGTAACTTTTCACCGACCTGTAGAATAGTGGTCGGACAGCATAAAACTGGGCCTTTTCCTGAGTGCGTGCAGAAAACTTCCGCCTCCAAAACAGGCCCCGAAATGGCCTCAAATAAAAAAAAAGGGTCGCCGAGGGCTAAAGCCCTTTTCCGCAGTATATATTGCCCTCTTGCTTCACCGCGAAGGGCGTCTCAACCTGAGACAATGCACTCTTGCAATTTCCGGCTGTGCTACCTGCAAAGATCTGCTCCCAAAACAGAAAATGAAAGCAACACTGCTCCTCTTACCAGAACACCGCGAGCTTGGCTTGCTTTCTTGAGCTCCTTACCACGAACAAGGCTCTGATACCATGTCAAGATTGTGGGAGAGAAGGAAGGAGTCTCACTTGTAGCTTTCTTGCTTGCACAATGGGGGAATACACACAAGGGTGGAGGCTGAAAACAGTTTTCCTCTCTTTAGTTGTGTAAGCCAAAAGAACTCTCATACAAAGAAATAGAAGAACCCTATATATGGGTCTCAACCAAAGACAACTAACTAAGGTGGCATACTAACTGAGCCATGAACTAGAGTAGATAAGGATAGCTGTCATCTAGCTATTATTCATGGGCGGTGTACCAACCGCATCTGCAACTGACACGTCGGTGACATAAATGCACAACGGTCACCCTGGCATATCACGAGTGGAGCTCGATATCTCAACAGGTAGGAGTAAAGGATAGGTAAGAGGCTTAGTGAGTTGACTAACCCTTGTAGAAGATGACAAGGTGTTAGTAGAAAGTAGGGCAAAGGCCATGCAAATAAGCCTAGAAGCCCAACAAGGCACCTTCCTAAATACTCTCTTAGATGCCACACAATCAGAAGATGTCAATAATCTCATGGTGGGGGGGCTTTCTTGAGCTGCTACGCCAAAGACACACTGTATACACAAGAGGAAGCTCACTCAAGAACACAAGAAGAGAGATGGAAGCCGAAACGTTTTCTTGCTGGTTTTTCTTCTTCTTCCACACACTATACAGTGTACACAAAGTATAGATAAGATACAACATAAAGAAAAGTGGCCTACTAAGTTAAACAATGCATAATCGACTACACTAATCGACTGGCACTATGTCTTTGTTAGCTGTAGGTAGGTGTAACAAACTAAATATGATAAGTGATAAGTTAGTGGCCATGTGAGTATCATAATGACCACCAACGTGCTAAGTGTAGATGTGTGGACCCATCTAGCCAAGTGTTTCATCATCAATGTCCGCACGTGTTGAGCTTGCCATCTCAACATTCCCCCTCAAGCTCAACTCTATCTCTGCAACTCCAAGTAAGCTTCAGAACTTTCGACAAAGCTACTCTGCACCCAATGCCTTTGTGAAAATGTCAGCTATCTGATCCTGTGTGTTGACATATATCAATTCAATCTCTCCTGCAAGTGCCTTCTCTCTCACAAAGTGGTAGTGCACCTCAATGTGTTTTGTCCTAGCATGGAACATTGGATTCCTAGCTAACTGTATGCTGCTCATGTTGTCACAACGAATGAAAACTGGATCATCTCCTTGCACGTCCAAATCTACTAATAACTTTTGCAACCATACCACCTCACATGCTACCATAGCAGCACCTCTGTACTCAGCCTCTGTACTACTCGATAAAGCAACTGTAGGTTGCTTTTTGCTGCTCCATGTAACTGTTGCACTACCAAGGGAAAACATGAATCCACTTGTAGATCTTCTGTCTTACATGCTACTAGTCCAATCTGCATCTGTGTATCCAAAGACCTGTACGTCCTTACCTGCCTCATAAAAAAGTCCATAATGTAAAGTGGACTTCACATACCTCAATATACATCTAACTGCATCCAAATGAGGCTTTCTAGGCATCTGCATAAATTGACTGACAAGGCCAACAACATAGCTCAAGTTTGGCCTTGTGATAGTCATGTAAATCAAACTCCCTACTATCCTCCTGAATAGAGTAGGGTCTTCTATCTCATCTCTAACATTAGCACTCAACTTCACATTTTTCTCCAATGGTACTAAAAGAGGCTTACATGCTATCATACCATACTTGGATAACATATCCAAGCCATACTGCCTTTGGGATAACCATATACCATCATCACATCTGATCACTCAATACCAAGAAAGTATCTTAGCTCACCCAAATCTTTCATCTCAAACTTCTTCTTCAAGAAGTCCTTAACTTCAGCAATCCCATTGTCACTGCCACCTGTAATAATCAAGTCATCCACATAGATGACTATGATGACCAAACCTGCATCTCCCTTTCTCACATAAAGTGAGTGATCACCATCAGAAATACAAAATCCAATATTTACAAGATACTCTCCAATCTTGTCAGACCATGCTCTAGGTGCTTGCTTGAGCCCATAGAGCGCCTTCTTTAACTTGCACACATATGTGGGATGCTCTAAATCCTCATAACCTGCTGGCTGCTGCCAGGACATAGACATGTGCAAACACCTTGAGCTTGGCATCCAACTCAGCTAGGCATTCTGAGACACCTCTATGTTTGACGAGGGCTTGCTTGATTGCCATCTCATGCAAGGCTCTAGGAGTTTGCCTGGGCTTTAGCATAGCTGGGGGCTCAGGCCTAGAGGAACAAGATCGATCAATGCTAGGAGTGCTCATGCACTTGGGATTTCCATGGTTCTCTTAAGGCTTCGTCATTGCGTCATGGTTCCCTTTGGACGTGACTGGTGTGAATTTGTCGCCCTGTTGTGGCAGCATTATCTCCACTCTTGATTGGTCGATGAGAGTTCTATTGTCAGTGGATTGAGCATTGGAAGCAACTGTTGATGGCAACAGCTGCTTAAACTTTTCAGAGCACATGGATGTGTCTGAGGTTTCACCGCTATTAGGAGAGACATCAATGGGTTCAGTGGTGAATGGACATGATGCTTTATTCCCTAGCTCTTCAGTGCTCTTGGTTTTAACGCTCTTGGGGTCCACGACCACTTGTAGCTGCTGTTGTTTGTGTTGTTTTCTCCTCTTTCTCTTGGTCAGTGAAGGCATATCTCTCAATGGTTCAGGACCTTGGACTAGGTCAACCGTTGTTGTGCCTGGTTGGGCCTTAGCATTTCCTTTCTCTAGTGTGTCCTCATGGAACATAGCTGCGGCCCGCTGAATAGCCTTGTTGGGTTGAGTGGTTTGGTGCATCATTTCCTTGGCCACACCTTTGAGGGGTTTCTCCTCGAGCCTAGGCTTCAGGTGCTTGGGACAGATGGGAGTTGTCAAGACAACTGGTTGCAGTACCTTCTCCTCAGATGAAGTGTTAGGGATACGTTCTGCAAGGGGTGTGGTCACAGCTGAGGGCTGTGACTACTGCGATCCCTGGTTGGGAGCAGTGGCATTTAGTCCAGTGGGTTGGTCACTCTTGGTGGATCGCAGTGTGGAGTCCCTGGGGCAATCGGACGTGGTCGTGTCTTTTGTTGTCCTCTGAACACTCACCTATGTGGATCGATCCTAAGTTGATCCAGTCACATTGGGTCGCACGGGAGTATCCTTGGGCCGAGAGCTACGGCCAGTGTCATGTTTCCCCTCTTGGGTATCTGGAAGCTTTAATGGAGATAGAGGTTGGGAGTGAGCCCCTGCCATTGACAGCTGTCGTTGTGCCTCCGAGGTTCGTTTGGGAAGAGAGGACGTAGGGGACCTAGGACTCTTAGGCAGACCTGGCACTGGCTGAATGATTTGCTTGTGATTGTTGGAGGATTTCGTCGTTAGCTTTGCTAAGCAATCAGCCCTATCATGAGTGACGTTGTGCCTATGGTGCTCCTTGTCCCCTTGGGAAGTCAAAGGCTCCTTGGCCACTAGTGGACCTCGTGCACATTCGATGGATCCCTCTGATATCTGCTCTTGCGAGGTACGCTAGGCTGAGGATCTAATATTTGATGGGTCATGTTCGGTTTCTTGATTTCAATCGTGAGAGGCGCAATCACTCCAATATTTTTGGTCCGAGGCTCGGATTCTCGTTTAGGGATCCTCCCATGTCTCGTTTTTTTTAAACCTAATTTGGGCTCCTGACCGAGGTGGTTTAGCAGGAGGTTTCGGTACCCAAATCCATCGGGTGCCTACATAATACCCTTGAGCATGAAGCAACACCTTGGATATCCATCGTAGCATCGTGTGTGCTCTCCATGGATGCCTTCGTCTATAAGGCTTGGGCTTCTTTCGTGATCTTCTACGATATTTGTAAGTCCAAGCCCTATCCTTGGGCTTATCTCCTACCCTCTTTGTTTCAAGTATAGCCTCACTTACTGGTTCTCTCCGTTCAACCTGCGCTTGTATCAACTCTTTCAAGAACTCCCTACTCTCATTACTAGGCTTGCTTGGTATGTCAGAATGCTCCTTGCCCTTCTCTCGAGGTTTGGTGAGGTCACCCTTGCTAAAAGTCGCCATTATCCTCACACCTGGTAGTGCTAGGTGTATCCTCTGTGCTATATAGTCGGCTTCACACTTCGTTGCCTTTTTGAAGGGCCTTCCTAGGAGGATTTCCTTTCCATAATTCTCGCTATTTGGAGGAACATAGAACAGGACTGGCAAGCTTTCTGTTTCAATAGTTACAAGGATTTTACACTTCCCTAGAAGTGCTTGTGGGTTGTCCTCGTGAGGCTTAAGAGTTGCATCAGTCGGTTTGAGCTCTGGTTGACCTAGTAGGGTCCATGCTTTGTAAGTCAAGATATTGAAATCTGCTCCTTCATCAATGAGAGCATCAACACTATGCTCTCTTTTTGCGGTGAGTTTGACCCTAAGATAAGCAGGTGGTACTATGTCTTCATTGTCCGGGTCTTGGTTTACAGCTTCAAGCCTTCTGATACATGCCCTTGAGTCCCTAGCTGCACAGTCAGACGTGGATTCTCCACGGAGATCTTGGGTTGTCTGTGCAGCGCTGCTTAGGGTACATCTATCGTCAGGACTGTCATGTCTAATCATCTCCGCATTGGTAGCTTGATGATGTTGCATTCTACTTTGACTAGACGTAGTTTGAACACAATGTACGTGTGTCCTTGTAGTGTGGCCTTTTTGCCCTTGATGGCTAGATTGGCCCGTTAAGGTTCTAGGGTCTCTGTTTGCCTCTATTAGGTGCGGGCTTCTGATTGCTCCTTTTCAAGTGAGCCTCCGTGCTCACGTAGGGCCATTACTGCCCAAGGGTCTAAGTTAGAGAGCCTATCACAGTGCGCGTTTTCTCTCCAACTTACTTGGGGAGGATGCAGAGGGGCCAGAGCCCCCTTTGCGAGGGTCTGGGAGGCGGTCCCTTCCGCGACCCGCAGATCCATTACGGTAAACACTATGCACAGCTTGGACGACCTCGTATAGAACAAATGTGGATCGGGATGGGCTTCCAAGCCCTGCACTAGATCCCATAGGTTCTGTGAATCAAGGACATGTCTCATCAAATTCGACAATGTAGTAAAGCTTGACCCGTTAAAACGAGTCTTGTCATTAAATGCATTCTTGGCAAAAGATGAGCTAGCTATGTTTTATAATGCTCTTAGGTTGCTCCATGTAAATCTCATCATGCAAGTTCCCATGAAGAAAAGACGTCTTGACATCCATTTGATAAAGATCCAAGTCAAGTTGAGCAACCAAAGCCAGTACTAGGCATATGATAGTCATCTTTACAACATGAGAAAATGCTTCATCAAAGTCCATACCATATTCTTGCTTGAAGCCATGAGCAACCAATTTGGATTTATATCCTGGCTTGGGGCATCTAGGGGTACTTTTCAACTTGTACACTCATTTGCACGACAAAGCATGCTTACCAATAGGCAAACGAACCAAATGCCACGTATGATTTTTCTACAATGAGTCATACTCTGACTGCATGGCCCTCTCCCAAAGAGTGACCATCACCTCTATGCATGGCCTCATCATAAGTAAGAGGCTCACCAGCATTTGTCACGATAACATAATCCATAGAGGGCTCAAATTTTGTAGCTATCTCTAGTAGATAGGGGCATGTACATCCTATGGAGCATCAATAATAATAGTAGGAGACTCCTCCTGAAATATCATCTTGCATGCCTCAATAACATACTTAGGCTACTTATGCACTTTCTCCTCATGGAAAACAACATCATGGATGTGGATAACCTTCCGAGCTTGCAGATCCCATAGGCGATAGCCCATCTCACTTGCATCCCCATAACCAAGAAAGATACATTTCCTAGATAGGATCCAAGTTATTGTGCTTGTCCTTGGGTACATGGCAAAAAGCCTCACAATCAAAGACATGCAAATGAGCATATGAGGGAGGTTTTCTAGACCATACCTCCTCTGCAACCTAATAGTCAAGAGTCATACATGGAGATCGATTTATCAAGTGTGGCAACAGTAATTGCCTCATTCCAAAAATATTGTGGTAAGCATACCTGGCTAAGCATATTGTGTACGTGCTCCCAGTGGGCACCATACTTAGACCATTGGGTGGCTATTCACCTTGGCCGACTTGATTCTCTCAAGTTTCGACTCCATTGTGTGTGTGTAGCTCTTCCTGCACCATCATCATAGCATCTCTTGGCACATCAAAAGGTCAAGTTTGTGTCGATTTTATGCATCATGGGTATTAGGCACTATAATTATACGCATTTCATAGGCTTTAGTGGGCACCACATTTAGACCATTAGGCAGCTATTCACACTAGGTAACCTGATTCTCTCGAGTCTTAGCTCCATTGTAGGCTATATAGTATTTCTCTTCACTCCTACACGATCATCATAGCATCGCTTGGTATTCTTGTAAAGAGGGAGACTATAGGCATAGTAGTTAGTCAATATTGCCCTTCACAGTATTGGGCACTATAATTATATGTGTTTCATGGGATTTAGTGGGCACCACATTTAGATCATTAGGCAGCTATTCACACTAGCTGACTTGATTCTCTCGGGTCTCGGCTCCATAGTAGCCTATATAATATTTCCCTTCACTCCTACACAATCATCATAGCATCGCTTGGTATTCTTGGAGAGAGGGAGACTATAGGCATAGTAGTTAGTCAATATTGCCCTTCACTCTTGCATGATCATCATAGCATTGGTTGGTATCCTTGGAGAGAGGGAGGACATGCATTATACGTCAAAAGGTCAAGTTTGTGTTGATTTTATGAATCATGAGTATTAGGCACTATAATTGTATGCCTTTCATGGGCTTTAGTGGGTGCCACATTTAGACCAATAGGCAGCTCGCTATTCACACTAGTCAACTTGATTCTCTTGGGTCCCAACTCCATTATACCCTACATAAAAGCTAAACCCCTTCACAGCCATCTATCATCTATCTTTCACCCATTCAAAGTTGTTCCAACTAGCCTTAAGCTCTTCACCTATCTTTTATCTAGATGGCCATCCAAGCTTCACAGTGGAAGTGCATGGGTAGATAGAGCCATCTTTGTATCAGTTGTTTGGAGCTAAAGACTTTTTTTTTTAATTCTCCTCTTATCTATTGTGTACTCTCTATCTTTTTTTAGATTCTATTCATTGTACCTTTTAATTCTTACATGGTATTAGAGCCCAGGGGACTCTAGGGATCGAAGAGTGCACAAGAGGCAAAGGCTTCAATAGCAAAGAGGAATGATGTCATCTTTTGAAAGTGGTTCTGGTGCATCAAGAAGTGGTGCAGAGGAGGTGGCGCTACTATACTGACTATTCAAACACTGAGGTTTCGTTCGCCAACCTTCAGCAAAGGAAAGTTAGATGGTACAAACTACACCTTGTGGAAGTTCAAAATTACAACTATCATTGATTCTTATGAGCTTTAGAGACTATGCTAAGGACTGATATAGAACCACAGCCTACCCCAGACCCATCAAATTCTAGTGTAATGATTCCTCTGAATGCAGATCTTCTACAAGCTTGGAAACAAAGGAATGCAAATGCATTGTGTGTATTAGTTATGAGCTGTTTTGACAGTGTTTAGACTTTGATGATTCCTCCGAATGTAGATCTTCTACAAGCTTGGAAACAAAGGAATGCAAATGCATTGTGTGCATTAGTTACAAGCTATTTTGACAGTGTTTAGACTTTGATTCAGCATACAACTAAAGCATCAGAGGCTCGAAATGTACTAAGGAGTCAGTGTGAAATGCAAAACCAAACAAGGATTCAAAACTTGGAGAATCAACTAGCAGCAGAGAAGTTTGCTGAAGGAGAGATGGCTGAAGAATTTATCACTCCAATTAAAAATCTGTGCAATCAAATGGCTAGTGCTCGGATACAAAAGACTAACGAGGAGCTAGCGAGGAGGTGTCTTTGGATTTGTCCACAAAAGTTTGATGGACTAGTAACTGGCCTTAATACTCAAGTGAGACCTCAAGCTTTAACTTTTGAAGAGTTGTGTGCATTATTGATGGAGGAGGAGTTGAGGCTGAAAGCACGAGAAGGAAGCAACAATGGAGATGCTGCATTCTCTGCCAATACAAAAGACAAAGGTGGTTCCTCCACCAAAAATGATGATGACAAAAAGAAGAAGGGTGGAAAAAAGTTTCAAGGAGAGTGCTTCTACTACAAGAAGAAAGGACATGCAATCATAGATTGTTGTGTCAAGAAGGCAGATGAAAAGAATGGTACCCTTAAAAGTAAAGGGAAAGAGATAGCCAATATGACTGAAGCAGAGTTGGAGTTATTCATGGTGACCATTGAGAAAGTGTGCTCCTCGGCGCATGAAGAATCTACCACTGACTCATGAATGTTGGATAGTGGGACCTCTCGTCACATGACCAACAAAAAAAGGTCTATACAATTTTATGCAGCCTCTACAAGAATCCATCACTATGACGGTTGGAAATGATGCAAAATGCCCTGCTGTGGGGCACATGTACTATTTATTTTGTTGCTGCAAAAAAAAGCTCAAGCTTTTGGTAAGTTTAAAGAACGGCTAAAACTTATTGAGAATGAAACAGGGAAAAGTGTGAAGAAATTTAGAACACATGGTGGTGGTGAGTTCAACTCAAATGAGTTTGAAGACTTTTGCAAGAGCAAAGGAATCAAGCGTCAATTGACCACGCCTTACATACCTCAACAGAACGGTGTTGTGGAACATAGGAATTGCGCCATTGTGGAGATGGCAAGATGCATGCTAAAGGGCAAGGGATTGCCTAGCCCTTTTTGGGCTAAAGCTGTTAATACTGCAATCTACATTCTAAATTGGAGCTACACAAAGGCTCTCAAGGGGAAAACACCTCATGAGGCTTACGCTGATAAGAAATCATCTCTCTCACATTTCAGAAATTTTGGATGTGAATGTTATGCACATGTTCTTGATGAGAAGAGAAACAAGTTAAAACCAAAAATAAAAAAATGTATATTCTTGGGTTATAGTGATGAGCAGAAGGCTTACAAATTATATGACCAGGAGACAAAGAAGATCATTGCGAGCCATGATGTGGTGTTCAAGGAGCAGCCGCATATAGTGGAGGAGGAGAAGGCAAGTTCTTCCACTTTATCATCAAGCGAAGAAGTAGTCCACTATGAACATGTATCGAGAGTTGTCTCTATCCTTAAGGAGAAGGAATCATCATCTTCATATGATGAGGAAAAAAATTCACCAACTTGACATTACCCCACCGGAAAAGCCATTGCCATGTTGGGTGAAGCAACTCTATGACCACAATAATCCTATGCCTACATCTTTTGAGGAGAAGGCAGATGGACCAAGGATGTCTCAATGAATAGAGGAGCAAAGGAGGGCTTCTGCTCACATAGTCAATATGGCCTTGATGGCTAAGATTATGAGAGAAGTAAAGGAGCCAATTGACTTAGAAGACACACTTGCAGATCTAGCACGGAAGGCAATTATGCAATCCAGATATGATAGCATAATGAAGAATGACACTTAGGAGCTAGTGGATTGGCCAGCAAAGCGGAAGGTTATTGGCACCAAGTAGATTTGGAAGGTAAAGTACAAGGTTGATGGTACCTTAGAAAAGTACAAATCCAAATTGGTTGCACATGAATTTTCACAAGTTGAAGGGTTTTATTTTCAAGAGTCATTTTCCCTAACTGCTAGAATGACCACTATTTGCACAGTACTTGTAGTAGCCACCCACAAGCAGTGGCCAATTTACCAAATGGATATTAAGCCAGCATTCTTAAATGGTGACCTCAAGGAGGAGGTGTATGTGGCTCAGCCACCAAGGTTTGAGACGCCCCATTCTGAGAACAAAGTGTGTAACCTGAAAAGGGCATTGTATGGGCTGAAACAAGCCCCCAAAGCATGGTACCAACAGATAGATAAGTCCCTTTTAAGCTTAAACTTCAAAAGATGTGCCTCAGATGCTAACTTGTATGTTTATAGGGATGGTGAAAAGTTTGTAGTGATTGTCATATATGTGGACGACCTTCTTATTACAGGTGACTATGAAGATATGATCAACCAAACTTGAAAGGCTTTGAGTTCTGAGTTTGAAATGGTAGACTTAGGATTGTTGTATTATTGTTTGGGGATTGAAGTCTGGCAAGATCCAAGAAAGATCTTCATCCCTCAAAAGAAATATGCATGGGAGATCTTGAAGGCATTTGGCATGATCGAGTGTAAGGAGATAGCTACACCTATGGAGGTGAATGCAAAGTTATCCATTGAGGATACATCAACACTAGCTGACATTGGGAGGTACAGGAGGTGCAATCTGATCCACTTGTGTAACACCAGACCAGATATCAGTTTTGTTATTGGTGTTTTGAGCAAGTTCTCAAAAAAGCCTCATGAGAGTCATTGGAAAGCTGGGATGCAGGTGCTCATATACTTGAAGGAAACTCTTGACTATGGTATCACATACAATTCCAAAACTTCTCTTGTGGGGAAAATTGACTCAAATTCGGCAAGAGACAGTGATTCCAAGAAGTCAGTTTCTAGTTATTGTTTCTCTTAGGGTTTAGGAAATTTTTCTTGGATTAGTGAGAAGCAACCAACAGTGGCATTGTCTTCTACCGAAGCAGAAGAGTACATGGCATCTTATTTTGCTGCATGGGAAGCAGTATGGTTGAGAAGGATCCTATAGCATATGGGAGTGCATGATGAAGAACCAACTATGATGAGGTGTGACAATCAGAGTTGCATCGCCATTGCCAAAAATCTAGTGTTTCATGCGCGCACCAAACATATAGAGATCCAGTATCACTATGTGCATGATTTGATCAAGGATGGGATAGTGGAACTAGTCTACTATCCAATAGAGGAGAATAGAGTGGATATCTTCACCAAAGCACTTACAAAGGATCTGCTTCAAGTTCATCTTCACAGATTGAGCATTGGGCCGAGGAGATAGTTCACCTGCAGGTGGACAATGAGGGGGGTGTTAGATATGCTCAATGCCCCACCCTCATAAGGTGCCACTAATAAGGGGAGGAGATAGTTCACCTACTAGTGGACAATGAGGGGGGGTGTTAGATATGCTCAATGCCCCATCCTCATAAGGTGCCACTAATGATCCATGGTTCTCAAAGTTGTAAGGCCCCCATTATGAGAAGAAGCCATATGTAATCCCGGATATTGGTTGAGTCCTGACTTGTATGTTAAATGAGGTCTATGTGATCGAATGGCAAAAAGGTGACCATTGTGGGTCTAATCTTTGGGTTAAATAGAGTAGTTAGGCTAGTAGCAACCCAAAGCACATTTCATCGAGTTGTGGGGTAAGGGAGTTATCAATGGCCCCTATTTTGGGGTTCGGGGGCCATGGAAGTGGCCACTCGCTAGGGGGGGTCTCGGGGGGACCACTGGCGAGGATCTAGAGGCAACGCCCCTGGCCTGACGGTAAGGAAATATTCCTTAGCTGACTAGTGGAGGCTCATATGGTAGGTCGGTCATGTCGACCTAACCATCTTCGCGGGCTATAAAAGCTAAACCCCTTTACACCCATTGATCATCTAGCTTTCACCAGTTAGAGTTGTTCCAACTAGCCTTAAAAAGCTCTTCACCTATCTTCTATCTAGATCACCATCTAAGCTTCATAGTGGAAGTGCACAGGTGGACAGAGCCATCTTTGTATCTGTTGTTTGGAGCTAAATTTTTTTAAAAAATTTATCCTCATTCCTATTGTGTACTCTCTATCTCTTTCTCAAATTCTGTTCACTGCGCCGTGTAATTTTTCCACTACTACTGATGTAACTGCTGCCGCTACTGCATAGATAACTACATCTGCTGATTCGGCATCATAATGGCTAAAAAAAGGGTTTGTGGCAAAGTCTTCATCTCATTGATCAAAAAAGAGGAAAGAGTTGATGATGAAGGTGGATTGTTTGAAGAGTCTCCCATCTCGATGATTAGAAGCGACGCTTTCACATCGGGTTCACTAGAATGTCGCACGGGATACGTGCGGGAGTTCATGAAAGTTGCTAAACCCCTTCACAATCATCTATCATTTATCTTTCACCCAATCTAATTTGTTCTAGCCAGCCTTAAGCTTTTCATCTATCTTCTATCTAGATCGCCATCTAAGCTTCATAGTGGAAGCACATTGGTGGATAGAGCCATCTTTGTACCAGTTGTTTGGAGCTAAATATTTTTTAAAAAATTCTCCTCTTATTTGTTGTGTACTCTCTATCTCTTTCTCAGATTCTGTTCACTGCGTCATGTAATTTTTACACTTGTGATGTATGTATCTCCACTAATGGCCTTCCTATGTCTCTAAGGACATTTGGTTCCAACTCGATCATGCTCACCCCAATCATCGACAACAAAAATTCCACCATGATCACATTTTGTAGCCCACCTACCATAGCACCACTTCTATTGTTGTTGCAATGCCTTACCTTTCCTCTTCACTTGTCCTATGTGCACTAGCCAAATGTAAGCCTTTCTGTACATGACTGACTATGGTTGAAAGCAGAGCAATTATAGTTCACCCTTGTTGACATGTTAATGGAATATTTTGTGGATAAAAGGTTAATTGCACTATAAGAGAAAACCATGGGGATGGTTTTGTTCATGGTAGATCAATATGGTTATTTGCAAACAGTAGGACATGTGGCAAACCTACACTGATCCCAACCATCAAACAATAACACACAATAGTTAAATTGGCAACCATGTATGCAAAAAACGATTTTTGGTTGAACCTTGTGATCCACCTTGGTTGACCATAAGAAAAACTCTAGTTGGTTATATGTTCGAGATGTCAATGGTGTGCCACATGCTTGGATGTAGTATTTGTCCTTTTTCATGTGGTAGAAAATAAAGTGTTATAAGAGCATGCTTTAGTCGAATTAGCATCCATCCCTTTTTCATGAGTCAAAACTTAATGTGTGGCGAGAGAACATGATCTACAATATTTTACATCAAGTTTATTTATAATATCTCTTATTACCAAATCAAAACCAAATATGACACACTAGCTATCAAGCCTACATGGCAATTCTAGCATGATCATGTGTTGGCACAAATATTCAATGTCAAGACATTGGGTGGACTACCTATCCATCAACAATGATCTACCCACTTTCTGCAATCTACAACTCAACGCCCATTCAAGTTTTATCCAACAAAAAGGGAATATTAGTCAAGTATACCACTAATAATGTCATGATATTTAGAAATCTTGTCCCACCAGTGACTAGTTCAACCTCTAACTACCGAGAACCAAGAAGCATTCTTTATCAATGACTACCATTACTTGTCCAAGGACAATATCTAGATCATCCCTAGCATTCTAGGCCTATGATGTAAATTAAATCATGCTATCTTTGAGAAACAAACAAACATGACTATAAAAATTAGAAAAAACATGTCATCCACAATATAGATGAAATATAATAGAATGCCTTAAAATCTTTGTTTGAAGTCATATGAGGTGTTAGCGCTGCCTTAAATGTTTTCCTAAGTTTTTTTTTGTTTATTCCATAAACACACCCTATGAAATTTCTTTAATCTAAGAGAATTAATATGAGGTGTCAATTGCATGTATGGTTTTGAAGGTTGACGTTTTTGGCAGCAATGGGGTAGCTTGGAAAGTCATAGGATGATTAGTTTAGGTATGGTGGCCATAGCCTCACCTATAGGAATATTGATTATGAAAGTGGGATTCGTAATAGTGAATGCTAAGGGACTTGCATTCGTCTAAGTGAGGGTTAATGTTAATATTCAAGAATGAATGAAGGAGACAAGAGTCAAATCAAGTCAAAGCAAAAGCATGAAAGTCAAAGTATGAGAATTATTTTAGAAAGGATTAACTTTTTAGATTTCATCATATTACTTTACACCTTGTCATCTACAATATATAACTGTAGTGTCTCCCAATTAATTCTTGCAATTACATTGTTATTTTTGTAATAGTATGTGATAACCATACTCATTTTCATGTGGAATCTCCATAAATTTCTATATCCACTATGAAGACCTCACGTTGCATTCACTTCCTTAGGGAAGTTTTGGTCTTCTATTTTGGTGCATATAACATATATTATTGGTTTGGAAGATGGGTATTGGGCATGGAGTATAGTCCCACACTTGAGGACCCAAACTAGGTGTGGGAGCTTTCACTCAACCGCCGAGATCCTCGGACTGCTTATTGTTTCAAGCGTTCCAAGCCGAGCACTAATGGCTATCTTTCACCTAGCCGACGCGCTGTCGATCCTACAAGTGTAGTGAGCTTACCTTGATGCCATTCGAGTTACCTCCTCTCCCGCACACTCCGGTAGCTCCACGATCCAAGTGCAAGCTTCAAGCAAGCTCCACACTCCAAGCTCCATGTCCGCGAGCAAGACAAGAGAAGAGAAGAGAAGAGAAGAAGAGAGGAGAAGATGGAGAGCTTCTCCTCCTCGGTCCCTCACCCTCACACACTCACTCCCTCACACTCTCACACTCCCTCTCTCAAGCACAAGCTCAAGCAAGCAAGAAGAAGGAGAAGAAGAAGAAGTGGAGAGCCACTTTTGGCCACACACAAGAATGGGCTTCTCATTCACTTTTCAACTTTATATACAAAACCCTAAATCCCTTTTGGGCGGTCATCCCCTTTTCCCCTTTTTACATGGCCGGATAGGCCCTTTTTTCCTTTGTCCTTCTATCTTCCTAGCTTCCTTTTCACCGCCCATCTACATTTACAAATTGCACGAGTGAGAGCCCGGCGCTCTTTTACAAGATTTCAGGGTGCGCCTTTTTATTTTAAAATGCACCTTTCCCCTTTTGTATTTGCCTTGGACTTTTAAGGTTGCCCTTGCGCTTTTGGCCTTTTCTCCTATTCTTTCTTCAGTCGGGCTACCTTTTTTCCGCCTTTGCCCTACGTCTTTTTTATTTCCTTTTGCTTTCTTCGTGTTGGGATTAACATTACCCCCCTCCTAGACGAGTGCCAGTCCCATGGCACTCACCGTCGTAGGTAGCAGGCTGTAGCATGCACCGAAGACGTGGGTGACAAGGACGCCTGTGGTTTCCATGGAGGAGTGTTGGTGGTAGTGTGGAAGAAGGTCCTGGGGGCCTGTTGGTGGCCAAGGTGGCTGTTGGAAGGCTATTGGAGTTGGCGGTAGGGCTGGTCAGCACAAGTGTTTGTTTGTTGGGGATTTTGCACATGACGATTCTTTGCGGGCGTGTCGGATGTTAAGGGATAAGCATTCAGAGTTGGGTGTTGATGAAGAGCGAACGCCACTTTCGTTAGAGTCTTCAACACCTGCAATTGAAAACCTCTCATGTGGTCTCTCCCTAAGGGGTAGTGCTAGTCTTCTTAGCGTGCACAAGACATATTTTGATTAGTTTGGGAGACAGGTCGAGCTCGAAGCAAGCCTGGAGTATTGTCCTGCACTTGAGGACCCAAACTGTGTATATACTTCGGTGCAAATATTATGTGAGTGCTCGTGCGTATTTAGGTATTACTTAGCTAGAAGACTGTCGTCCTAGTTCCTTGTATAACTGGTTCAGTGAAGCAAGGGGCTAAGTTGATGGAAAATTTTGTCGATGAAGACGGGGAGTACACTTGAAGATTGCTTGAGACATCATTATGGTCTTGTCAAGGCCATGTAGCATAATTGAGCTCCTTGATGTCTAGCTCTTGGCAGCTAGTGACTACTTGTAGTGCTTCAAAAGTATAGTGTACTTTTCCAGTGTCTTTCATGCCTTGCTGATCACTGTTGATTGTAATGACATTGAGATGGAGTGCAAAAGAGATGGCAAGTGGTTCAGGGTGACGGGTCTAACCATAGGCGAGGCGAGCTCCCTAGGTATGTCCTGCCCTTGATGTGCCCTGAACAATTGTGGGGGATGTACAAAGGGCTAGGGGATTAGGAACGGAGCCAGCTGACCAAGGTCACTAGACGTACCTAATTTGAGGACCCTTAGGTGCGGTGCTATGATCGTGTGTGTGTGTGTTTTTTTGTTTGTGGTAAAAATGAATACAATCAATGCCATACATTGAGGCTATTAGCCTTTCATTGGGATTGAGAAATGTTGGGATTCAAAGGCTATGAAGAATTGATATTACAGAGATGATTGTGTCACCAGCCTTGATGCTAGGGGAACTATTGTGGAGATGAAGAGATACACTAGAGATTTGCAATCCTCTTTGTATGAATTGAGGTAGCACTTGGAGTGTGCTGCGCATGGACAATGGCAGAGCATCTTGCGAATTGAATCTTGGATGATGAAGAGACGGTCGCCCTTGTTGAGAGCGTGGCTCCTGCCCGAACATAAAGTTTGGCCAAGAAGGAGGAGGTAATCGATGATTATGCTTCGGCCATGCTCAGTTGCAATATGTGCTTTCCGCAGAGGTGTCCTTGGGTTGTCATCCAGTGGCATTTCCATCATGGCTTTTCTTTCTTGGTATTCCTATCACTTGCTCCATAATGGTTCTTTGTGGGGTTGGTGGTCTTGTGGTGACTTGGATATTAAACGCTTCTAGACATTGACATGCGTCATTCTGCATGAACTTGTCACTTCGTGAGAGTACATGCTTGCTTGCATTAAGTACATCGGACCAATGCAATCATGTTAAGACATAATTTTTTAGAATGCTATGATGCCTATTGGGATGCCTATTTCATTGCTTGTTAAGGTCACATACATTAACGAGAGGTAACGGGAATGTGTACAAGTGGGGATCTTGCCCCTTTACTCATCAAAAACAAAATGTTCTGGCATGATGACTTGTCAAGCTACTTGTACATCATAGGGGTTTAATCGATAGGTACGAGGCAAGTGAATCCGGTTGGCTAGATGACCGGGGCGATGCTAGTGCGGGGCTCCCGTGAGGCTGGGCAGGGAACATGTCGGCCGGGACATGAATGGTGTGGTCCCGGGCCGCTACCATTTTCAGAATGTCTTTAAACAATTCATTAAATTCTGCCCTATCCCTGGCCGCCTTGTCACTTCGTGAGCACCTTGTGCCCGAGCGTGCATTGGGGGTTTGTGCAACCGGCGTCGCCACATTTTGTGTGCCTCCCTGAGCGTTCGCTCCCCTGGCTCGCAGATTCTTCGGCCTTCCTCTGGGGCGGTGTCGCTTGGGGCCGCATTTCTTGGCGTACCTTTTAAGAGTTGACACATAGCGCACCGGCAGGGGGCATGTGTGGCATGTTCCCGTCGGCTCTGGAGAGCATCCTTGCAAGCTAGCTGCCCTTGGTTCTCCATGCGTTCCTCGCAGGGGGACCTGTAAGATGCGAATCAAGGATTAGGATTTGTTACATGATAAGACCATTCATATGTAAGGGATTATAGAGTGGGTTATCAAGCGCATAGGACGAGAAGGGGAGGGGTGGGGCATGCAGTGCTTGTTGTAGTGGGATGGCCCCTGTGATGTATATTTAGCCTCCTGCCATTAGCAGATCTTGGTTCACGCCGAGTTACCTCGGCTAGCGGTCATGGATTTAGGCAGGGCTCCTCCTCGGAAGGATAGACCGGAAAGGGAAGAAGGTGTATAGAAAGGGACTATACCATGTCTACACCATCAGAGTTGTTGGTCAAGGCTTCCTATGGCGGTAATGTGGGTTGCATGCCCTTCACTTCGAGGTGGGGATGGTCACACGGCTTTTAAATGCGTGATGAGAGGAGGACTTGAGAAGCTTAGCCTGTCAGACCCAACTCTTCTCCCTGCGCTTGACTATCATTGCTTGTGTGTGTTGATAGTATCTATACAGGGTGACACAAAAATCATTGTTTATATATACATCTATATATATACATATACGAATCCATGTCACCTCACGAGGATAGAAACCAATTGTAGAACTCGGGATTGTACTGGAGCGTAGCACACGCATCTAGTATTCGTGGCAGCTTACTCAATACCGATAGATATTTTGCCACATCGAGTAGCATGGACCCTTGTCCGAGTCTACTAGCAATATGTAACTCCTCCTCAGTGAGAACTTTATCAAACAGAGCGTTCTCTTGGCTAGTTCTAGCTAAGTCCGTATCCCGAATGGCAGTCAGCACTTGAAGGGAAGTTGGTGCCACATAGGTTGGGTCCCTTTGGGATTGCCATTTGGCCAATCGCTCCTCAGAGACTGTGATCTGAGCCCCTAGTTCGGCCATAACAACGTGGCTTTCACACCAACGCTGCTCAAATTGACTCTGGCCTGCTGACAGTCACTTTAGTTGCTCTATGTCTACGAGATTCGGTCGGCAGAGCACTTCATTGAACGTGACAGTTAAGCACAGTTCGTTGGCTTCCTCATTAGAGATGAGTCGCATGCGTTCATACAGGAACCTGTCATAGTGCTCGTTAAGATGTTCATACTCTTCCCAAGATAAAGGGAAGGTCAAGTAATCTCCAAGCTGCTGCTTGGAGATTGTGCCCATGTCCGCAAGGACGTAGACACGTGTGACCACTTTGAGCTTAGCATCCAACTCAATTAAGCATTCTGTGACACTTCTATGTTCAACGAGGGCTTGCTTGGTTGCTATCTCATGAAAAGTTCTAAGAGTTTCCTTAGGCTTTAGCATGGCTGGGGGCTCATGCCTAGATGAGCAAGATTGGTCAACGCTAGAATTTCTTATGCTCTTGGGATTCTCACATTTCTCCTGAGGTTTTGCTGCTATTTCGTCATGGTTCTTCTCGGATGTGACTGGTATAGATTTGTCACCCTGTTGTGACAGCGTTATATCCACTCTTGATTGATCAATGTGAGTTCTATTGTCAATGGATAGAGTGTTGCAAGCAACTGTTGATGGCAATGGTTGCTTTGGTTTTTCAGAGCCCACAAATGTGTCTGAGGTTTCACCGCTATTAGGAGAGGCATCAGTGGGTTCATTGGTGGATGGACTCGATGCTTTATTCATTAGCTCTCCAGCACCCTTCATCTCAATGTTCTTGGGGTCCACAACCACCTACAACTGTTGTTGTTTTCGCTGTTTTCTCCTCTTTTTCTTGGTCAGCGTTGGTGCATCTAATGGCTCAGGACCTTGGGCTAGATCGACCACCGCTGATGTGTCCTCATGGGACCTAGTTGTGGCCTGTGGAATAGCCTTGCCAAGTTGCGTGGGTACAACTGTCTCCCTTTTGGGGGAGTCTAGCTCTTCAGCCAACTCCTTTGTGTTTAACTCCTCCAGCCTAGGCTTTAGGCACTTTGAAAGTGTTGGAGTTTTCGAGGAAGTTGGTTGCGACACCTCCTCCATAGGTAAACTACTAAGGACACGTTCCACACGGGGCATTGCCATGCCCAAGGGCTGTGACTGCTGTGATCCCTGTTTGGAAGTAGTAGCAGCTAGCTTACTGGACTGGCTACCCTTGGTGGATTGCGGTGTCAAGTCCCTAGGGTGATCGGAAGTGGCCGTGTCTTTTGTTGCCCTTTGAGCACTCATCTGTGTAGATCGAGCATGAGTTGATCTAGTCACATTAGGTTGCTCATGCATATCCTTGGGTCGAGAGCTACAGATGGCGTCATGTCCCACCTCTTGGACATTTGGAAGCTTAGATGGAGATAGAGATTGGAATTGAGAAGTTTCCCTTGACAACCGCTGTTGTGCTTCCTGTGTCCGTGTGGAAAAAGAGGAAGTAGGAGATCTAGGACTCTTAGGTGGACTTGGCACTGGCTGAATGATTTGCTCGAGGCTATCAAACGATTGTGACATTTGCTTTGTTGAGCGATCAGCCTTGCCTTAAGCAATGTTGTGCCTATGATGCTTGTTCTCCCCTTGGGGAATCAAAGGCTCTTTGGGCACTAATGGCTTTTGTGCACGCTCAATGGCTACTTATGGCATCTGCTTATTAAGCATGCTACGTTGAGGCTCTTTCTTTCGAACACTCATGTTTGCTTTCTTGCCTCGAGACCTAGAGTTTCTCTTAGATTTCCTCCTGTGCTTCGTTGCTTTTGATGCACTCTGGCCTTCAGCTGATAGAGGTGGTTTAGCAGGGGATTTTGGTTTCCAAATCCATCAGTTACCTGTGGAGTACCCTTGAGCACATAGCAACGCTTTGGATATCCATCGCGGCGTTGTGCTGACCCTCCATCGATGCCCGCGTCTATAAGGCTTGGGCTTCTTTTGGGGTCTTCTACGATATTTGTAAGTCCAAAGCCCGTCCTTGGCATTGTTTCTTGACCTTCTTGTTTCAAGCATGGCCTCACTCAGTGGTTCTTGTTGTTCAACCTGTGCTTGTATCAGTTTTTCCAACAAGTCCTTGCTCTCGTTAGAAGGCTTGACTATTACGTCAGCACCTTCCTTGCCTTTCCCTTGAGATTTGATGAGGTCACCCTTGCTAAAGGTTGTGACTATCCTCACACCCGGTAGTGTCAGGTGTATCCTCTGTGCTACATAGTCAGCCTCACACTTGGTCGCCTTTTTGAAGGGCCTTCCTAGGAGGATTTCCTTTCCACCATTCTCGCTATTGGGAGGAACATAGAACAGGAGTGGCAAGCTTTCAGTTTCAATTGTTACAAGGATTCTGCACTTCCCTAGAAGTGCTTGTGGGTGTTCCCAGTAAGGATTAAGAGTTGCATCAGTCGGTGTGAGCTCTGATTGGCCTAGTAGGGTCCATGATTCATAGGTCAAGATATTAAAATCTGCTCCTTCATCAATTAGAGCATCAATAGTATGCTCTCTTTTCGCGGTGAGTTTGACCCTAAGATAAGCAGGTGGTACTATGTCTTCATCTTCCGGGTCTTGGCTTGTAAATTTAAGCCTTCTGATAGATGCCCTTGAGTTCTCGATTGCAGGACCAGATATGGATTCTCCACTGCTGTCTTGGATCGTCAGTGCAGTGCTATTCAAGGTACATCTCTCGTCAAGAGTGTCATGTCTAGTCATCTTCGCATTTGTAGCTTGCTAAAGTTGCATTTTGCTCTGACTAGACACGGTTTGAACACAATGTCTTTGTGTTCTCGTGGTGTGGCCTTTTTGCCCTTGATGGCTAGATTGGCCCATTGATGTTCTAGGGTCTCTGTTTCTCTCTGTTCGGGTATGGGCTTTTGGTTGCTCTATTGCAAGTGAGACTCCATGCTAGTGTAGAGCCATTACTTCACTAGGGTCCAATTTGGAAGACCTGTCACGGCGCGCGTTTTCTCTCCAACCTACTCGGGGGAGGTGCGGAGGAGGCAGAGCCCCCTCTGCGGGGGTCCGGGGGGGCAGTCCCCCCCGGCCTGCAGGGCCGTTACGGTAAACACCATGCGCAATTTGGAGGACCGCTTATAGCCAAATTTTGAACTACTTGCTCTAAGTTTCAGCCTAGTGATCGATCTATGATATGGATTCGGCTCTATATGGTTTCTCGGTTAATTTCACTGTCTTCAGGTTAAAATTTGAGAAAATCTAAATTCAGCCTAATAGGTACGAATTGCAGGGTCTGAGTGGGTCACTCAGAAGGGCCGAGGGCTGAGTTGGAAGGGCCGAATGTGATTGGTCCGAATGTCAAATTCGGCCAGTCCGAATCTGGATGTCCGAAGGCCGAGTCGGCCGGGCCGAGTGGGTCTCTCGGATGGGCCGAATGAGTTTTTGGGCCGAGTCGGTCGCTCGGACGGGCCGAGTCAAGTGGTCCGAGTGATAGTGGGCCGAGGGCCGATTCTGGGACTCGGCCTAGAATCGCCGTCACTCGGACAAGCCGAGCATGGCGCGTTTTTTACCGGCACGATGATAAATCGCCCGAATCACACGATTTAGGTCACACCCTGTCATACATATCTCCAGATCAAAGCTATGGATGGAGGGGAAGAGTTGTATATACCTGGAATAGCCAATAAACTCCAAAATGCAAATCGGCAAACGAATCAAACCCTCATGCCCTGTTATGACAGTAGAAACCCTGATGCTTGTTTTTCTTCTTTTTCTTTGTTTTTTCCTACCCTAATGCATCCAAATCACAAAATAAATACCTACACTACTCCATTTCACAACATAAACCTCAAAAAGCAAAAAACCTACTTGCCAAGGAGATCGAATACCATCTTCAACCCCCTCACTTCCTACCTATCTCAAGCACCGGTTCGGGGAAAACCCTACTTCAATGCTCGATTCGAAGTGCGCAAGTGCTCAAGGCTCGAATCCGTTGGTCCTGGCAACGGAACCAAAATGTGGGAGCTTTCACTCAACCGCCGAGACCCTTGGACCGCTTATTGTTTCAAGTGTTTCAAGCCGAGCACTAATGGCTATCTCTCACCTAGCCAACGCGCCGTCGATCCTACAAGTGTAGTGAGCTTACCTTGATGCCGTTCGAGTTACCTCCTCTCCCGCACACTCCGGTAGCTCCACGATCCAAGTGCAAGCTTCAAGCAAGCTCCATCCTCAAGCTCCACACTCCAAGCTCCATGTCCGCGAGCAAGACAAGAGAAGAGAAGAGAAGAGAAGAAGAGAGGAGAAGATGGAGAGCTTCTCCTCCTCGGTCCCTCACCCTCACACACTCACTCCCTCACACTCTCACACTCCCTCTCTCAAGCACAAGCTCAAGCAAGCAAGAAGAAGGAGAAGAAGAAGAAGTGGAGAGCCACTTTTGGCCACACACAAGAATGGGCTTCTCATTCACTTTTCAACTTTATATACAAAACCCTAAATCCCTTTTGGGCGGTCATCCCCTTTTTCCCTTTTTACATGGCCGGATAGGCCCTTTTTTCCTTTGTCCTTCTATCTTCCTAGCTTCCTTTCCGCCGCCCATCTACATTTACAAATTGCACGGGTGAGAGCCCGCCGTCGCTCTTTTACAAGATTTCAGGGTGCGCCTTTTTATTTTAAAATGCACCTTTCCCCTTTTGTATTTGCCTTGGACTTTTAAGGTTGCCCTTGCGCTTTTGGCCTTTTCTCCTATTCTTTCTTCAGTCGGGCTACCTTTTTTCCGCCTTTGCCTTGCGTCTTTTTTATTTCCTTTTGCTTTCTTCGTGTTGGGGTTAACACTAGGTATAAGTTATCATACAAATAGTAGGTACATGTGCTTGCTTATCTAGACTATTACTTAGTAAGACGAGAGCTCCATGGGTTCTTCTTATTGATGATGGTTGATAAAGCAGGGGAACATCATGGATAAAGAGGAAAAGAATATTAATTGTCGAGGAAAACGGGTGTTGAGGATTTTATGCACTCAATGTTGGGACATGGGAAAAGTTCTTATTCTTTCAAGAGTCCAACCATTCATGTTGAGCTAGTTGTCAGTTAGTCACTTGCTTTCTTTCCCAAACTCATTTCAACTCATTCTCACCATGCAAACAAAAGCAAACCAATAACTTTGAGATTGTAATAGACACACCTTGGACCTTCTTCTTATTATAGTCTATATTTGAAGTAGGAGGTGGCCTTATGTTCCTTGTGCTACCTTCTTTACTTTAAGCCTCCAATCCATGCACTTGAGCCTTCCTCTAAGCTTGATCATTGCAAGAGTAGAAGGAAAAATAGAAGGAGGAGGAGGAGGAGGAGGAGGAGGAGGAGGAGGATTCAATGGTGTGCCTTACCCTCTCATTTCTCATTTCACTGACTTCCCCTCCCTTCCCCATCTAATATCAAGCATTTTATGCAACTTTCAAACTGCTTTTCTACCATAGCATTGAATTCCAAAAACTTTTCAAAAGCCTCACTTTTATGTTACAAGAAGTAAACGCATGTCATATTACTGAAATCATCAATAAAAGTGATGTAAACCTATATCTCCAACTCAAAGAAACATTTTGACATGCATTCTATATATCTTAATGTACCAGTTCCAAAGGATAAATGCTACCTCTTCCTCTCTTTGGAAATGGGAGTCTAGACTACTTGCTAAACTAACATGCCACATATACATTATCATAGGTGAAATAGCCAAATTTGCAGAAGGCAAGGAACAACCTATCTAGATTGAATTTGTTTAAGACTTTGCAAGTTTACATGCCCAATTCTTCTATGCCATAACTCAACATCCTTGTGTTGTCCATGTCTAGTCTCCACACACATAGACCTTTGTATGACATGAGTAATTGCATCCAATGCAAATAACCTACTTCACTTTTGGCCATGACCAATCAACCTACTAGGTTTTCCATTTCTAAACTCCTCAATGAAGTAAGAATATGTATTGAACCTTATAGTCCTTGATCAACTATTTGTTAAATTAAATCCAAATTCTTCATTATGGTAGGCACATACAAGACATCTCCAAGCTTATTCTCTATCTTAGCTCTAGTCACCAAAGGAACACTACCAATGTGAGTTATTTTATGGGTATCATATCTCCCATAGCCACTAACTCTTCACTTTTTATTTGTTACTTCCTATCAAACCATCCTATATGATGTGTCATATGGTTTGTAGCTCTTGAATCCAAAGACCAATCGTCCTCTCTAAGAGGAAGTGCCATTCTAGTAAGTATATGCTCGATAGCAAAGCGATGATCTCTAGGTTAATAACCAACTCTAGAACCATAGCATGTGCCTCCATAATGTACATAATGATCATAATATGTCCTTTCATTATCTTTAGACATAGCATTCTACTTATGATAGTATTCTTTTTTAAAATGGCTAAACAGTAATAGCAAGCACCATCTCTATGAGGACTAGATTGGCTCTACCTTTGGAAAATGATCTTCTCCTACCTCTAAGTATAAAGTCTCCACCACAAGAAAAGTTACCTCCATGACCATATGAAGGTCTTCTAGCTCTAGATGAGCTATCATGACCTCTTTGATGGTAGAATACACTATCTTGACTAGCATTTTCCCACTATTAGATGCACTAAGACCCAACTTTATTTCTTCAGTACGCAACAAAGCAACCAACTCTTCAAAGGTAGGCATCCTCTCACAAAAATAGAAGTGTTAAGGGACTTGTATGCATGTCCAAGTCCATTCAAAGTGACAAAAACCAAATCATCATCATTCACATGTGCATTTATAAAAGCAAAGTCCTTCACAATCTACTTTATCTCTGCAAGCAACATAATCACTAATGCTTTGATTTCCATATCGTGCACCATGTAAACTTTGCTTTAGCTATATCCTCCTTGCCTCTGTGCAAGTGTTGTACATAATCTCCCAAGTATCTTTACATATGCTAGCATTCTTGATGTGCGGAATCAATGTCTCTAAAATGCATATAGATATCCAATGTAAAACCTTCCTATTTTTACCTAAAGTTGAGCCTTTGTAGGCCTTCTTTTGTTCCTTTGTGGGCTCTTTAAGAAGTTCAAGGCATGCATCTCCACTTGTAATAAGGTCCCATAGAACTCTTCCCATCAGAAATTTTCCATGTGATAGGGCCACACACTCTAGTTGTCCTTAGTCAACTTGTCACCAACAATCTAACTAATATGTGCAACTTCTAGCATTATGACAACTACAATTTCAACAAACCAAAAATATTCAATGTGTGAAACTAGTGTTCAAGCATGTGAACAAGTCTCGAGTATCAACCACTTAAATTCAAGATAAAAAAGTATTAAAAATGCAAAATAAAATACATATATAAAGTGATTTTCAATGTTATACATGTGTCCAACTACTATCAAATACATCCATACATCATGATCATATATCAAACATTAGCTATCCAGCAAAAAACACTAAAAGTGGGGCTCAAACAATGCCCGTACATTAAAAAATGCATCAAAATACTAGTCCAAAAATGACAAAATTTCATATTATTTTTTATAATTTTTATGCCAAAAATGAAGTCTAAGATAAGCTTAAACCATGGTATTTTTTCTAGAATTTTTTAAATCAAATTTTCTCTTCAAATTGACACCTAAAAGTTGCATAGAGATCGATCTTTTACTTATTGAAAAAAACTAGTTCTATCCACTATAGTCTGAATACAAATATTGTGAACAACTTCAAACTAAACCAGTTAGCCCAATTCAATGTGAAAGCAACCCTAAACTAGTTCACATCTTGTTCAAGTGTAAACACAACTCCATAGTGTGAAACTAGATAAGTGGAGAGATAGTGTGTAAACACACCAAAAAGAACTAATTGTGTGTTGCCTATGCTATTCTAGCACAATTAAATTTGTCAAGCCTTATGCATGCACTTGCAATAGTCATTTTGGTCCAAAACACACTCGTCTACTCCAAAACCAAGCTTAAGAGATAAAGCTCTCCCCAAAAAAACATAGCTATTCTCCTTCTCTTCTCTATCCAAGATATAAACCCCTTGCTTATCCAACAAACAAGTAGACCCTATGCTTGTTAACCCAACATTGGGAAGATTACCACTTGCTATTGGGGGAGACCTTGGCTGCACTAGTCATAACTAGAGTAAGGACAAATTGACAATCTGTAGGAATTGACACAAAGTATTTGTCTTCTTGACCAATGATGCCCCACCTGCACCACACCGTCGACTAGTTGTAGTTGAAATAGTCAATATGGTCGAGGGTTTAAGTGATGATGAAGAAGAGGAGTTCTTGAAGGCTAATTTTGATTTACAACCTTGGTGTCTCATTAATGTTCTACAGATCGGCGAGCAGTACATGTAACCACAAAATCTATAGCCCCAAGTCTCAGAGGACACGAAAAGGATGACATAGATAGTTTTGAAACTCATAGCCCTGACTGCATAGTGGATAACACTAATACTTATTAGATGACTAGTGTTGACATCAGTGAAATATTGAATCAAGAGCACAAGTTTTAAGCACAAATGTAGAAAGTTACAAGGGTAAAGAAGGGGAATTAGACATAGTATAACCTGGTTTGGAAATGACCATTTAATCAGTTAAGATCAGTGCCACACTATAACCCCAAACCTCCATCAACAACTCATTAGTTTGTTTATCAAGCTTAAAGGTTTTTTTTATTTAGGAATACTTAGAGATGAAAGGGTTAGATCCTTGTTTCTATCGACATCAGATTCCTTTGAAATTGGATATTGTCCCAATGTACTGTTACAGGATGAATCCTCATATGAGTTGGATTCATCGCTCTAGTAGATTGAGATCATGTTAGATCAACTACGGAGAGTTGGATTCATCGCTCTAGTAGATTGAGCAAATTGGATTTCCCCAATTTTCATAGTTTCAAAAAAGAACAAGAAGTTGCAGATATGTGTGGACTATAGAAATCTTAATGCAGCACCGTCTCCGTAGTTGATCTAACATGATTGGCCATATGCTCAATGTACTGTTATAGGATATTGTCCCAATGTACTGTTACAAGATGAATCCTCATATGAGATGAATCATGAGCTAGAGTACCGCTTGTTGCTCTAACCAATCCTACCCCTAGAACCCTTCAAAAAAGTAGGGATTGGACTGTCCCATTTTTTCAACTATCGCATACATAAGAAACAAGTATATCCTAAGAATAACAAATTATTACACCAAATGGATAGAAGCATGGGCCCTTACAAACAATGTCACCATGTTAGTTTCCTCATGTTTATTTGGGGATATCTTCACTAGATATGGCACTCTAATCAAATTGGTCAGTGATAGAGGTACACACTTTGTTAATAAAGTCATCAAAGAGCTCGCTTTATTTTTTTTATTGTACATAAAATTCATCTCCTTATTATCCACAAACTAATGGCTTAGCTAAGTCCACCAATAAGGTCTTGTGTAAACTTTTAACCAAGTTGGTAGATCAAAATAGAAAAGATTGGGATACTAATCTCGCTATAGTACTATGGGCTTTTCGAACTTCCTTCAAGGTTGCTACTAGCATGACTCCATACAAATTAGCCTTTGGTTTGGAAGCCATTAGACCCTTAGAATTTGTAGTATTGAGTTTTTGACCTATGGTACATGGTCACCTCATTCTAGAAGAATCACTTCCATTCTAGATAGAAGCCATTGCCCGAGTAGAAGAAGATCAGATTTGTAGAGCACCTACATTCTGTCCAAAGTCCAAGCCCATCAGAAACACGAAGTCAATTGACTATCCAAGAAATCACTGTTCCAAAAGGGCCAACTCGTCTTGGTCTTTAATACTCGGATTGGGGAACTTCTGGGCAAACTCAAATTCCAGTGGAGCGGTCCTTTCTGGGACTTTTATGATTCTGACACTAACTTGTTCTATCTAATCGATTTACAAGGTAAAATGCTTCCAAAGCATGTCAATGGATTCCAACTCCTTTATTATCATGTTGAAGGCCTCCAGTGCCCATTCCCCATCAAATTGAATCCCCTTACCCCTCTTTCGCCATCATGTTGAAGGCCTATCTCTAGATCAAATGGCTACATGAAGTCCTCACTCTTATTGATGTGGTGCTCATTTATAAAATTCACTCATTATCTCATACACTTGACGATACCATGGTATCTTGAAGACCCCATTCTAATCATGTCTGGTCATGGCTTGCTTTGCTGATGTGGTGCACATGCATTGGCAACTGTCTTTTTGCATTAATCACACAAAATTTTAAGAAAGAATCTCCTCTTCAACACCCTTATTTCTCACCCAACACTTGTTCATATATCTCTTCTCACATTCTCTATCTTTTGCTCTTCTTCCTCCTCCATGCCATGGCATCCTTCCACCTCGCCAACTGAAGAGGCTACACCCATTAGCCCTATGGCTCTTACCCATAAAGCACTACCCCAATCCACCCCGATACCCAAAGAATCATGGAGCAACTTATAAAAAGCTTCACCATTCAAATCTAGGGCCACACATATAAGCTCTCTACAAAGAGAGTGTAAAAGATGCTCTACTTGCCCATCACCCATGATGAAGATGACCCACCATCCCTTTCCACTGCCACCATGGAAGACATCTTTGCCCCATTGTCAATAAGGAGTACTGAGAGAGAAACCTTGTCGGTAACTAGAAATGCAAACTTAACACCCTCAGGTTCTTGCTTGAGGCCCTCTATACTACAAGCCTCCTCATTGAGGTGAAGTGCATATTTCATAAGCCATCTCAAGGCCATCAAGGTGATCTACAAAACTAGCACTTTACCCTACTCTTTTCCCCACTCGCCCTTCTCAACCCTGCCCGCCCACTTTCCTCACCAACAACAAACTCTCCCCAATCTTATTCTAAGACACAAACCATACTAGAACCCACCTCCAACCCCACTGAGTATGTCATGGAGAACATTGAAGTCCAAATCCTCAAAAATGAGAAGGCCACCAATAGCACCATTAGCACCACTACCCAACAACCTGCCCAATATGACCCACCACCTTAGGAGGCCCAACCTTCCCAATACCCCAAGAAATCCACCTTTGCCACTATGCCAAACTTGCCCTCCTTAGGTCAAAGGGCTAAAAGAGATAATGGGAGGAGGAGACCATCAACAACAACAAGCTCCTCACTCTCACGTCTACCCCCACTAGTCCAAATGGTATCTCCTCTATGGCCACACCCCTCCTTGCCAACTTGTCCCAATAACATGCTAATCCCACCCAACTTCAACTAGGAGATGGCCCACTAATCATTGAACTTTATCAATGATTTCTTGACTAGGCAACAACACTAGCAGTAGGACCTCGTGGCCTAGGTGAATTGTCTCAAGCAAGCCAATATCACCCTCTTTGAGCAACTATGATAGAAGGACACCACTCTTCAAGAGCATCAAAGGTTGGAGGTGTACCAACACGTGAAATTGGCCATTGCTGATATGTGCAATTGGCCTTTGTTGATGATGTCAGGAGCAAAGCACAATAGTTGGAGTAGGAGAAGATTTTTCTCCAAGCCCATGCGGATGGATCAACAAACCCAGATGGTGTACCCTCAGTCCTTAGAGGTCATTAAAGAAATCTAGTATGACTATGAAGGGGGGTGGCTTGATAGATGGGAGAAGCTCTGATGAGAATTGCGGGTTGCTATGGCCAACTCTCGCTCCTAGCTTTTTGCCTCTCCCTAACAAATCAAATGAGCCAAACTCCAATGCCTAGACTACTCCCCCTACCCCATCCTAGCCCACCATGATTCCATCCCATTCACCACAGCATAGCAATGGCACACTTTCTAGCTTCTGCTTCCTTCCACTCCCATTCGACATCAAGCTCCATGGCCAAATTCAAACTTGTCACTCTAGCTCAAACCAAACTAACCACACCTTAGATCCTTGTAGACCTTTTGCCCAAGGAATAAACATTTATGGCCAAGCATCCCCTACCCACCACTGCAAAGGCAAACAAGTTGCCATTGAGGATCATGAAAGATCCTAAAGTGATAAGGATGCATCAACCCAACCTTTGGCTCCGAACTACTTTGATATCTCCATCAGCACCAACTTTGCCAATCTGAAGTGGCAGTTCATGGTGGAATATTCTCAGGCACTAGAGCAACAGAATGTTGAAGTAGAGAAGTGGATCCAAGTGCTTCAATAGGCAATGCTATGGTCTTCAATTGGGACTAGAAGATAGAACCTAACCTTATTTGGCAACAAATCTAGAGGAACAACACGTCAGAATAGCCTGAGAAATGAAGAAGGCTGGCATTTCCCATCTAGGCCAGGATTCAATAAACCCATGCCCTGCCTTGAAGCATCACCAAAGCACCCATCTCTGGCCCAAGGTTGTGGAGTCAAAGATGGGCCCAAATCAAGGATAGAGATCCCCAAATCTTGATGATCCAGAGGTAGTGATCCCAATCCCAACGATCCTATCTCTAAAGACCCCTCCACTCCCACCTCCAATATCCTAAAGCTAGCCATAGTATATGACCCAACTTCGAGCCCACTTGACCTAGTCTGAAGCTCTCTCCCTCAAGCAATGGCACTAGATCAATGCTCTCCTAAGTGTCGAGTCCAGACATAAAGTAGAACTTAAAGGAGTCTAGGCCCACCTCTTTTGGATTACCTTCAAAAGAGACCAGCTACAATAGCAAATTCAGCTTGGAGCCATCTATTTGGAGAAGCTGGTAGCAGAGCTCATCTACCACAATGTCCCGCAGAGTCGCCCCTCTAGACTTGCATGGACCTTTGGCTACAGCAACATCACCTCCAGTATAACCCCTCCGACCACTCCGACACCCACCTCTTGATCAAGTAGCACCCAATTGCTAGCCACCACCAAACCCCAATCCACCCCAACCCTTATTGCCTCCCATTCCACCTCCGGCCCTTCTCCCTCCACCTCTACAAATTCAAGATCACAATGCACCAGACAGAGGATGATGGTGACATTAGTGAGTAAATTTTGTAGGTCTAATTCCACCATGTATGCTAGCGTGAAAGATAGTAGCAATTAGTGATCTTTAAAGCTAGGAGCTACCAACAGTACATTAATGAGTTGGCAGGTCTAGGAGACTATCTGGCATGGCACATGGGCAGAGAGAATATCACAGGTAATAACCGGATATATAAGGAAGGGAGCAAAAGTGATCAAGGTTTGTGAGTGCACACATAGTCCCAGAGTTCAAGGGTCAAGGGCTCTCATGCTTCACTGATATATCCATTCCTAGTGCCTCCAACAAATCTCTCTTGATTGGCATCCTAAGTGCTCTCTATTAGCACAATCACTCTTGTATTATTCATAGCCCCCACCTTTGGTAGTAATACTACCATGGTCTTGTATCTTGTAGTTGTCTTGTATTCATGATTCTACACTAGTCATTCCCAAATTATTGTGTCGTTACCATTTTCTATCTTTGATAGATGTATTGTTTTTACTTTAGCAATATATTTTCGATCAATCTTTGAGTATACTTGGTATTTGACCTCTTTGAGGTGATGATCCCTCAATCTATAGCCTGAACATTGACTATTGAGAGTGATATCAAAGTCCACTTGTGTCAGTTTTGAGTATTTCTATCCACCATTCTATGGTAGCATTGCTCAAACACTAATTATAGTGCTTCTAAACACAAGTAGGCCTCCTACTCAAGTACACCTCGACCTTAAGTAGCTTTCAAGCTTCTTGCATCCAATACATGAGCCAATTTGAAACTAAGGGCAACCAAATCATTGCTATAATCTATGCTTTTCAACCTTCAAAAGCTTCCTCAATGCATTCAAACAAGCACTTGTGGCCCAAATCCGAGCTACAATGGCTTTGTGAATCCATGTACTTTTTTTAGATTGATTAGATGAGGATTGGTACTTTATTTAATTGTAAATTATAAGCTTTGAATCCAATGTAGACCTCAATTTGTGATAGTCCTCAATAATCTAATCCTTGACTCCTGCACTCCTGCTCTGATACCAATTGAAAGGATTTGATTTAGATGTGCAACGAAAGGGAGATGGCTCAAGATATGGAGGTGAAATCCTTCTTCTTCTTCTTCTTATTCATTCCTCTCTTGTCTCAATGCACACAAGTGAGTATCTCCCAAAGTGAATAGATATTTTGACTTTAGGACACTTTACATACAACATCTTTTCCTTTTTTATGTAATTATAGGATAAGACTTAACTTATGTTCTATAACTCAATAGATTGAGGTGGTCTAAAACATTTCAAAGTGATATGGTCCTTGTCACATTGAATGCATTACACATTCTGACATGTATGGTCTAGAAATTTTGAGTGATTCTACCATCCTAAGGAGTTCTTGCTTTTGTTTCCTAACATCAACTATTAGGTACTAGGTTTCCTTGGTTTGTGTGCAGGTTTTTCTTGCAAGTACATGGCGACGGGATCCATAAGGTCATTTGTCTCTCTATTACATTTTTACTAAGGTCATCCACATGGATGGCCTCATCCAAAATATTATTGATATTGGCATGATCAAGTTTAGAGTTCCTAGCCAAGGTTTCACATATACTTTCATCATGGATGCCCTTGATGAAGGTTTTTGTGAGATTTCCTTAGCATTGGGTCTCTTTGTGGTTAGTATTCATTTGTACAGACTTTGGACCTTATCCCTTATGCTTTCATTATTTCATTGCTTGATGTCCATGAGCTAAGTAATGAGGTTATCCCCATAGTAGGATTTGGCAAAGTGCTTGATGAATAGGTCCTTAAGCAACATGAAAGAGGCCTTCTCGATGGCATCTAGACCGGTAAACTAGGCATGCACCTTTTCTCTTAAGTAGAGTCTAAATCTTATGTTTGCTTAGCATCACCAAGAAAGTTATAACCATCATAGATTTTCTCAAATTGCATAATAGAGCTATAGAGGTTGTCATTGACGTAGTCCATTTCTACATGCATGGTCATAAGCTGATGTCTAGTGTCATACATGAGATCTAGTAGTCGATTGAGGGTGTTTGTCACTTGGCCTTGCAACTCTTGGAGTTTTCCTTTGATGGCTTTATTGTCATGGTTGAGATGTCATTCCATAACTTCTTGGAAGTTGTCGATTGAGGACTAGAAGTCACTTGAGACATCTGTTGAATCCTCAATTCTCTCCATGGTAATTGGTCTTTTCCCTATGGTTTCTCTTGCCTCTAGGTGGACTAATAGGATAACTTGGTTGATAACATCACAAATAGAGGTGTTTTCACTATTGACGAGTCTGTTAGGATTGGGATCTGGTGCACAAATCAGGTGATGTATGCACGCATAGTGAATGTCGGATGGTCCCCAAGAACAAAGAACTCTACAAAATCTTTATAAAGCCAAAAAGAGATTTTGCATGACAAGAAACAAGAAGACCAATTGGGTGCAATCTCCCCCCATGCTTTGTGTGAGCGCTTCACAAGGCATGTATTTATAGATTTATTAATCTCCAAGCTCAAAAGTAGCCCGCTTTACAATTAGCATGCTTTTGGCTTTTGTGTTTGCTTTTGCCTGTTTGTCAAGTGCTTTTATAAATAAGCGCGCCTAAATAAATATTGGTGCCACTTTTTTAGTGATAATGTGTGCACCCATAAAAAATAATTCTTCTAGGTATTTCGAATTCACGCAATCGCTTGGTGCTTCCCAATGCCACCGCTGCCTGCTTTACACATCAACTGAAGTATTCACAATTGTTAGAAAATAATAAAATAAAACCCACAAAAGTGAATACCTAGCAATCTTCAACTACAAAATAATTAAATAGGTTGGAACTATGTCCTAAACTTAATTTAATTCGAGTGCACTCTAAACTCATTAACACCTATTAATTTTATATGTATTTTGCAGAATCACCCGCTGTGGAATCACGTACGTGCAATACCTCAAAAATATACAATTCATCATACGACTGAATGTAGCTGGTGCATTGGTCAAACCGAAAGGCATAACAAAAAATTCATAATGACCAAACTGAGTTCTAAATGCAATCTAAAAAATGTCAGGTGTATCCAATCGTACTTGATGATATCTAGATTTGAGATCTATCTTGCTAAAAATAGTGGCTCCTTGTAGTTTATCCTTGAGGTCATCTACCCTAGAGATCGGATATCTATTCTTAACAATGATCTTGTTTAGGGCAGATAGTCAATGCACATCCTATAGGCATTATTTTTCCTCTTAATTAATAGGACAGGTGCACCAAAAGAAGAACTACTGGGCCTAATGAGTCCTCGATTCAACACTTCTTCAACTTGTGCTTGGATTTCTTTTTGTTCAATCTGATTATGTCTATAAGGTGCTTTACATGGTGGTTGAAAACGTGGGATTAAGTCTATTTTATGATCTTCACGATGTGTAGGTGGTAGACAAGGTGGTAAATCATCAGTAAAACAATCTTTAAATTGTGAAAGGAATTGTGCACGCCTAGGATGCGTTTGATTTTTCTTAGCTTTAATTTCATTCACCCATACTAAGTATGATTTACTACCCTTTCTCAATACACATTTAACATGTGTGTGACTAAGAAGTGGAAAATTATCAAAGTTGTGCGATCCATGTAATGTGATATGTTTTCCGTTAGAATGAATTTTCATGAAATGTATGGAATAATCTATGTTAAGATTATATTTGTGACGTTGTCGTTGCACATAGGGTTGAAGGTCACCACAGGGGTTTGGCGAGAAAACTGGACAAGATAGATGGAGATGTGTCTTCAAGAGATACGTAGATTCAAGTGAATGATCATAGGCTCAAGAGGAATGTCACAACCTTCAGTTCACCATAAACTTTGATTTATCTTGGAAAGACATATTTATACATAAGACTGTTGGATAAATGGGTTAAGAGCTTGTAACTTATGGTCACAAAGATGGATGAATTGCAAACAGGAGTACAACTTCAATTGATACAAGAAGAGTCTTGCCCTTCCTTGCCTATGAATATAGCTGCCTATTTTAGCCTAGGCATGAAGAAGATCTACAAGATACTTTCTCTTTTCAACTGATTAGTACAATGAAGATAGTGGTTCAAGATAAGACTACATATATCATCCTTTGAATGATTCAAGATTATAGAACTAGTATCATTGTTGCTATTTTTTCATAAAAAGATCATGAGATTCATGACTTAGATCAACGTTGTTGCAGTGCGTAGGGTTGAAGGTCACCATAGGGGTTTGGCAAGAAAATTGGACAAGATAGATGGAGATGTGTCTTCAAGAGATAAGTAGATTACAATGAATGTTTAAACGTTCAAGAGGTACTTCACAGTCAATCGCAAGGGTTTGAGAGAAAAGAATGTATGAGGGTTCAAGAGCTTAGACTTTGGAGATGGTAGAGATAAGAGAAGGGTTGAAGGTTTCAAGCCAAGTCCTTGAAGATGTTAATAGAACTTCCAACTGCATGTTCTTAGCAAAGATCACAAGAATATTATCTCATAAGTTCTAACTCAAATCAACCTTGTTTTCTTGACTTTAAGAGCAATCAAAAAATCAAGTACAATATACTGTCATGTATCATAAACAACTCTGCATCCCATCATTCATACATGATGCCATAGCACGAATCAACTTTGCATGATTACATTCAATGTAGACTGTTAGGAGCAAAAGCTTATGATTCAATTACAAGGCTTGTAGGGCAAAGAGACTTGCTTCAAGAGAGCTTCATATTGAGTTCCTGATAAGGATAAGTTAACACAACCAAGAAATAAGAGAAAAAACTCCTCTTAATTCAACTCAAAGCATCTATGAATGATCTATAAACATTGCCCTGCCGTAGGGGCGCATAATACTTGCATATTTTGACAAGATGTCTTATGTAGAGTAAGAAATGAATTAAAAGAACAATGTGTAGCTAATTCTTTGAATATGGCTGAAGATATCAGCTCCAAATCAGCCCAAATATCGTTCAAATTTCACCTCTAATGATAGCATAAACTTCCCCTAACATGGTATCGGAGCATTTGGTGTCGAAAGTTTACCATGGGGGTAAGAGACAGCAGGGTGAAGGGAGATGCAGGAAGAGGAGTAGACGGAATAGAAGGGGTTTGAAGAAATAGAAGACGTAGAAGAATATTCACAAAAAGAAATAGAAAATGTAGAAGAATACTTATAGAGATGAAGCTTGTTAGTTTATTTCTGCATTATGAGAAGATAAAACTCTAATAGACAAAAACATGTATAAAATAATACCTTCCTCTATGCTGCTCACCAATCAGATGCCTCCATTGGCTCCAAAAAGGGTATAAAATACAAGGACACCTAACCAGAATTCAGCCAAATCACTCCATCTCCCACTTTGGAGTGTTGATCACTGCCTGAAAACAACGATCGCGCATCGCGTGATTTCGCCAATCTCTCTTTTTACATAAAATTCTCTCAAATTAGCTGAAAGCTACATGCTTTCTTTTACATGTTATCATAATCTAGAATTTGTCTACAATTTTATGGATTTTTACAAGAGATAATATCTAAAATATCAAAAATGGACTAAAATCTAATATTTTGAACCATGGATACTAACACTAATGTCTAAAATGGCATTGTCTCTCTAAATCAATAAGAAAGCCACACTCTAGATTTTTTTATACAATGTGCGCATAGCGATACAACATCACCCCCTCCTAACCTGCACATCCTTTGGCACATGCTAAAGTCTTACGGATCTGTAGTGTCAGAAGAAGTATCTTTTGCCATGTCAATGTCTTCATCTTCTGCCTCATCTTCTTCCTCTATGTGTTCATGCTCTTGAATTATATCCAAGTCTTCTAAATCATATGTTGAACTTTCTCTTCATTTGAAGAGTTTAATTCTTTTTTCAGCTACGGGTATCTTTATGCTGGTCCCATCCAATTCAGTCAATGAATATCTGGCATTGTCATGAATGACCTTTACCACATATGGGCCAAACCAACGCTTTACCATCTTTCTAGAAGCACTATATTGATTATCTAGGTTGCTGTCATAGACAAGCACCCAGTCATTTTCTTGAATTGCTCTTGGCCGAAGTCAATGTCGCTTATCAAATCTTCTTTTATTCTTTAGTCTTGATGTCTTTAGCTTCTCAGTATAGCTGCTTGAACATCTTCAAGGCTTCTTTCTAGTTGCTATATGCGCAGAGTCAATAACTCTTCTCTACTAATGTCTTCCTCCCAAGGTAGAAGACTCATTGTGAGAATAGATTCTTAAATTGGCATAATTGGTTGTTGTCCATGCATAAGTTTAGCTGGCATATAGCCAGTCACTGTAATGTAAGTAGTCCGGTCAGCCCATAATGCAAAAGGTAGCATTTTAGGCCATTCTTTGATCTTTCCTCTACAAGACTTTGATAGAGCTTTGAGAATAGTCTAGTGTCCTCTCTCACTTTTCCCATTTCCTTCAGGGTTGTAGGCTGATGTTAAAGCCAACTTAATACCCAATTGAGCAAAGAAGTTGCATGCCTCATCAGCATCCAACTCTCCTCTATCTACAGTTACTTTACCCATACAACCATATCTGCAAAACACTTCTTCAAGAAAAAAATGACAAATAGCTTGAGTGGTCTTGGTTGTTAAGGCTTTGCCTTCAACTTGATTGGTTAGATACTCTCTTACAAGCACTAAATATCGCATATTCCATATTCCTACAGGCATAATTATAAGATCAATAACCCATCTATAATGTATAGACAAAGGATAAGTTGGTTGTAACCCACCTCGATGCTTGACCATAGAATACATATGACACACATAACAGGTTTCAACAAAATGTGCTATGTCCCGATACATGTTTTGCCACCAATATTTTTCTTTGACTTTACTAAAGGTTCCCCATATGCCTCTATGGCCAGCCCACAGGCTTGCATGAAATTCCTTCATTACCTGTTGTTGCAATCTTTTCTTACCTAAAACTCGGACTGGCGCTCCTTTCTTCTTCTTTGTGTGCTTCCATAGATGCCCTTCTTTAGGAAAAAGCCATAAGCTTTCCTCTTAATATGCTTGAACTCTTCATCAGTCCAAGACTCCTCCTTCTTCATTGTGCTCAAATATTGGCCAATCTTCAACCAATCTTCTTTATAATCTTCTTCAAGGAAATGAACTAGAACTTGAGCAATGTAATGAGCATGTTGGCTTCTAGTTAACCACCCTTCTTCCATAGATAAATCTTTGATCTTTGTTGTTGTATGCTGATTTACAGTAGTACCTTTTCCTTTTCTTAATGTACTTAGTGCTATACCATTAAAGAGATCAGCTTCAACTGCAAGATTCAGCTTTGGGTTTGTATATGAAACAACTAAAAAGGTATTATCAGTAGTCACGGAATGAAATTCAGCAAGTATAGATTCTTCAGCTTTATATTTTTCCATCAGCTCTTCTTCAATGTCATATCTTGCATGTGATAGCATGTTAGCAATTAGATTTGCATTTCCTGCAATATGCTTTAAATCAAGGTTGAGAGATTTAGTATATGCAATCCATCTTAGCATAGCAATGTCGGGTGTAGAGCACTTGACAATCATGCCCAAGAGTGGAAGACAATCAGTTTCTACCATTATGAAAGCACCTATAAAGTATTCACGATTACACTTTAATGCTGTTACAACTCCCCACAATTCCCTTTTTACTTGTGCATACCTTCTTTGACATTCATTGAGAACCTTTGCTCCAAAACACATTGCATAACTGTTACCTTCAAGGTCTTCTTGGCCAATAGCCCATCCTATCCCAATGGGACTTGTATCCACAGTAAGGATGATGGGCTGACCATTTAAATAATCAGCCCTTTTGAGAGTGGGGGCTGAAATTAACAACTTCTTTAGTTTGCGTACAGTGAGAGTATGCTATTCCCCCCAAGAGAATCTTTGGCCTTTTCTTAATAATTGATAAAGATTTTCGGCTACATGAGCAAAATGTGGTATCCATATGAGATAGAATACACATGCACCAAGAAATCTTCTCACCTTTGAAATATTTGTGCATTTTTCTTGCATTTTGCTGATGGTATCTATCTTGATTGAGGAATGTTTACATCCCTAGGGGCCACACAGATGTCCGACCACTGGGACTTCTTCAACTCAAAAAATTGATTTACCTCCAGAAAGGGTAAGATGAACCTCTTTTAGCCTTGTCAAAATCTTGTCACAATCATGAATATGGTTAACTACAAATGTCCTACAGCCATCTTCATCAAGCTCCTCATTCCTTTCATAGACTTCACATCCCTTGATAGGTACATCATCAAGAAAAGGAAGAGTAAGCTATGGAATAAAGTCCCTTAAGACTTTGTGCATAGCGTTCATCATATGGGCCACGGAATTTGTTGCACCTTGTGGTAGAGTATACATGCGGACCAATCCAAGAGGTGTCTTCATTGTGGTAATGTCTCGACTCTCTAATGAAAGCTGAAATTGGTCATATCTTGAATATAGGTCGCCCATGGAATAAATTACTCTACCTACAAAAGCTTCAACAAACTCATCAACAATTGGACTTGAACCAACATTTCAGATTATGACACGATTAACAGGCTGTAGATCTTGAATGAATCGTAAAGATCCATTTTTCTTGGGCACACTAAACCATCGATTTGAGTAAGGTGCTGAAGAAGGTTCTAAAATCTTCATTCTAATCTTTTCGTTCAGAAGTTCCAGTAATTTGGGAAAATGTGCCCTTGGAACAGGAATAGGCTTGAGGTTCCAAGGCACATGTGGAACCGTAAAAATGACCATAGGAGCCACAATATTTGGATCCACAGATCCTATTTCACTTGGTTGAAATGCAAAATCTTTTCCATGTTTCATTAGCATTTGCATAAAAGAGTGTTTTTCAGCCCGGTGAAGGAAATAATTTTCACCTATTTTGAGCTCTTTTATACTTTCATATGTGAACTTGTGACCAATGTTGGAAGGATCACAAAAATTTGACTGATTTGCTACCCTACCAGTCAACCCTTCACTTTCAGGAGGCAATGGGACTACCACATAGGCTTGAATTTCTTATCCATCGTCTTGTATTTTGTCTCCACTTGCGCTTCAGCCTTGTTGAGTAAACCAATGTCTTCGTGCTCAATAAATTCTTGAATTGTTTGATAAAAATACAGTATACATATTCTATGGATTGATTTTTAGCGTGATTTTCTGTATGAGGAGCTGCATATATTTCAGCCAGTGTGTCAGTAGTAATTTGTCCCAAAAAAAAGCTTGAAATATCTTCATTTTCAGCCATCATGTCATAAGTTTTTAGCTCCCTTTTTACATGACATAAATATTTTCTTTGAGCTTTAGTCATGGTTGGAAGAGACTTATAACATCCCATACTATTGGTTGTACATACATATAGATTTGCTAGAGATACAATTTCTGTAGCATAAGGAGGTTCAATCTTTTTACATGACGCATTGCGATAGCCTCCTTTTACAATAGTGCAGCTCGAAAACCGTTGAATTCTCGGGCATTAGGAGGCATAGGATAATCACACAGTCAATCTTTGTTTCGATGATGGTTAACACACACAGTAAGAAATTGGACAGCTCGTTCATTATCCTTGCTTCGGATTCGAGCATAGGAAGAATCATCATCAAGAGATTTTATTTCCAAGCAGCTTCAGAAATGTAAGGTTGCCCAAGAATGATAGGGTAACTACAAGATTTTTGAACAAAAAAGTGAAAATTTTCTTTTATGTCTCCAATAGTTACCTGCACATTATGACATGTAGCATATAACTCTCTAGAAGAGTTGTTTGTAGCTCTCATTCACCAACCTAGATCAATATCTATGGGCCATCCACCACTTTCATAGAGACTCCTTGACATGACGTTTATCTCCGAGCCATGGTCTAAGAGTACAATACATGGTGTTTCTTTTTCTCCAATTTTGACGATTGTCACTGTTGTTACTCTTGCCCAATGCGTACACGAGTAATGACTACTTGGAACGAACCGAGCCTCTTCCTCCTCATGCATGTGCTGTAGACGGCCTTCTTTTTGAGAGGTGGACTGCCCAACTGGTTTGGACTAGCCGACCATTACATTTTCAACTTTCACTTCTTTAATTTTTGCATCTATGCTTTCTTTATCTTCAGCTTCAATTACTGCAATTAACTCTTTAACTGCTTCAAGCTGAATTCCTTGTGAAGTCAGCTTCTCTTCATCCTGCACAAACTCGAAGAACCTACAAAAAATCATGCATTGTTTCTTCAACTTCATCACCAACATATTGTCTTTTCCTTTTGATTACATTAATAATTACATCATGGAATTTACGTTTGGAAATTTTTAGAATTTTGCCTAAGGTGAATTCAATTTTTCTTCCTAGAATTCGTTCTTCTAGGACTCGTTTGAGATCAGTTGCAAATTCTATGTCAGACTACAATTGTAGCTTGGCTGCTTGCCTTTCTTCTTTCCTTCGGTCTTCTTTATTTGTGGCGCATCTTCCATCTTTTGATTTGGGAGTATATTTTTAGCAAGCTTTGGTTGTTCAGGCATTCTTCTAGTTACTCATTTCAGAGGGCCAGAAGAGGAAGGCCCTGATTCATCTTCTCTTTTTCTCTTTTCTTCAATCAAGACTTCTTTATGATTGACATCAGCCAAATGTGCAAAGGCAAAAAAAGAATCTACCGGTTCTTTCCAACCACTTATTCCTTGAATTTATTGACTGGCATTAGCCAAATATTCTTTGGCTGCTTTACCACGTTCCATTTGATCTAGTGCATGCATCCATACTTAATATTGCACATTAGCTTTACATGCTTTCAAATTTGATTTAGTTGGTTCAATTTGCAATCATAGGTAGCTGCATCAATTGCTGTGTAGGCATTCTTTACAGCTAAATCTTCTAATCTTTTCTTCATTCCACCATTGCCAAAATTTGGCTCGAGTGGAAGACCAGTTTCAGCTACGTGAATTTTTCCGTCTTTCCAAAAGACGAGCTTCTATGCTTTAGCGTCACAGAAGGCAGAACACTCCCTCTTGTCATGTTGTTGGCTGTCACACCAAGTACATCGCCTCTTAAAGGCTTCTCTCATGGGTCTTTGAGTTGATGATCATCCTCATTCTTCAACTTTGACATCCAACTTCTCCACCTTGGAACTAATTTCTGTAAGATTCAGATGAAGGTCACTCATGCTTTTAATGAGTTCATCCATGACATCATTTTTAGAAGGAACAAAAGAAGAAAAAGTTGGTTGATTAGTCAAAGGAATATGGGATTTTGAAGGTGGAACAAGCTCCATCAATGGAGTTGTTGAAGTTGAATTAGAACCCAATCTTAGTCGCATCCGCTTTCTTCAGGCAATCGTGTTAACTGCATCAGTAACATCTGTCCATGCAGTCTTGACTCCTGATTCGGAGGTTGCATCTTCTAAGCGATCAGCAAGCTTCTCTTATAGAATGGAATCTGCAACCTTAAGGAATAATTCAATCTTCTGACCTTCCATACTTTCTTGGTCTTCAACATCAAGTTCTCCAAATTTACTTTCAAACTCATGGTATAAAGCTATTGCAGCTAAACCTTTGTTGGGTTTCTCAACCCAATCAGTGAAACATTTATTTGTCATTAGGCCAAAGTCTTCTAAGAAGAATTCTTCGCGCAGGGCTTTTTTGAATGCATCCCAATCTGCATCTTGCTGAAAAAGATATTGGATTCTTCCTTGAAGACCATGCTTGGCTAGTCTGGAAAAATAGCGACTTCATGTATGTTGCAATACACCAAAGAAGAGCATTTTTTGAACATACAAGCAAATGAAAATAGATACGTTTTGACCAATAAATTGTTTTAATTCCCGCCCAATGCCCTCTAGGGCCTTGATAGCTGTGGAATCAATCTTCTCTTTGTCTTGCCTTTGTTGTTGTTGTTGTAACATTTGGATTTGTTGTTACCGAGTCTGCTGCAGTATGCACACCAATTGTTGTAGAGTATCTCCTGAAGAATACCCCATCTTGGAGTTCTCTCACACCAACCTTCATGTCGGGTTCACCTATGTCGCAGCACGTAGGGTTGAAGGTCATCATAGGGGTTTGGCAACAAAACTAGACAAGATAGATGGAGATTTGTCTTCAAGAGATAAGTAGATTACAATGAATGTTTAAAGGTTCAAGAGGTACTTCACGGTCAATCGCACGGGTTTAAGAGAAAAGAATGTATGGGGGTTCAAGAGCTTAGACTTTGGAGATGATAGAGATAAGAGAAGGCTTGAAGGTTTCAAGCCAAGTCCTTGAAGATGTTAATAGAGCTTCCAACTACATGTTCTTAGCAAAGTTCACAAGAGTATTATCTCATAAGTTCTAACTCAAATCAAGCTTGTTTTCTTAACTGTAAGAGCAATCAAAAAATCAAGTACAATATGATGTCATGTATCATAAACAACTCTGCATCCTATCATTCATACATGATGCCATAGCTTGAATCAACTTTGCATGATTACATTAAATGTAGACTGTTAGGAACAAAAGCTTATGAGTCAATTAGAAGGCTTGTAGGGCAAAGAGACTTGCTTCAAGAGAGCTTCAAATTGAGTTCCTGATAAGGATAAGTTACCACAGCCAAGAAATAAGAGAAAAAACTCCTCTTAATTCAACTCAAAGCATCTATGAATGATCTACAAACATTGCCCTGCCATAGGGGCACATAATACTTGCATATTTTGACAAGATGTCTTATGTAGAGTAAGAAATGAATTAAAAGAAAAATGGTGTACACTACAAGATATAGGCCTTATACCGACGTTTAAAGTGACAAAAATGTTCATAAAGAAATTTTCCCCCTTCGTCGCAAAAAACATCGGTATTGGCGATGCCATAGAACACTCGGTATTAGCGTCGTTATCAACGTTGCTATTTATGCGACACTGATACCAACGCAAATAGCGACACTGATAATGACACTTTGCGATGCATGTTATGATGATGATAGCAATGCATGTAGTAAATTTGCGACTCTAATAGCGATAGTAACAGGGAAAAAAAATTTATGGCAGGGCATCGCTACCCTGCCACATATAGCACTATGTGCTTTATTTGGGCCATACAAAATAGTTTCAGTAATGTGTACAATGCTCGTGTAAATAAAGGCAAAGTGTACTTGAATCATAACACTGATACATGAAATAAATACATGATTGTGTAATGAAAGTGACCGGTACAATCATGGCAAGATACTACCACTATATAGAAAATGCCTACACAAATCACATGACCAAAAAAGAAGAGTATGTGAGCTCTAGGGATCCAAGGGGAGCTATAGATCCTCGCCATCCGAAACCTCATCGCGCCACAAAGGAGCATCGAATGGACTCTGCAAAAAAAGAAACAACCACACATCAGTCCACCATACAATAATGCATTTTGATTAAACTTAGTAACTACGGACAAGAAAAATGAGTGACTTACAAGGCCGCCGCATCCATACAATCGGTCGATCAATGCAGTGAGATTGTGTCTCTCTGCATATCGAGTCTCTAGGCTGGTGGGATCTCGGTTTGTAATGGAGTGCTTCAAAGAAAACAAAATACAATTGTTAGTAACACAATTGTCAGTACAAGGGATATTGCAAAAAAATAAGCAAGTAGAATAAAAGAAACACTTACAAAGTCCTCCAGATATATCATGTGGCCGCCACTCCCAAGATGATGGACCACTCCTGCCTCTAGTCGTGCCCTCGCCACCTCGTGCTGCTATCTCTAACGTCTTGGAGAATCTGTAGCCTCCTCCCTGAGTCGGTGCTAGTTGTCCGCGTCTAGCCACTCGGGCTTTGAGGACCCACTCTTAGGTGCCTTGCGTGCATCTGATTGTCTGTGTGACATGTATGCACACATGCACTCTATCATCCAGCCCGTGAAAAACCTATCTACTGTGGCTGGTACCAGAAACTCCTCATGCAAGGATGCTACTAAGTAGTCCTTGCTTCCCTCCGGTATGTTCTTCCAATGATCCAAGACATTGTGCTGAAAAACTTTTGGCACAACTCTCTCATACAAGCCATCACCCTCCTCCCCTCATGATTCATGATGATGGCTCTTGTCCTATCATCTACAAGGTATCCATACCCCTTTGGGATATGCCTAATATGTTCCTCTCCCACCTACGACCACGCTCCTAGGCATATCCAAGAGACCCCTGTACATCTGGTGTACCTACGGGGGTAGTTTCTCTCAAAGTAGCACCCATAGGGGTGCCACCTACTACGAATGGCTGAGCAAAAGCTAGAGTGACTAGAGTAGACGTCCCCACATGTGTGACAAATCCTATGGGTGACGCAACTCCAACAGAACAACGAGACGGAGACACTGCATTGGTACCTCCACAACAACCACCTGAGCCATGCTCTCTCAAACCGCCACGAGAGCGAGGAGTAGCACATGTATCCCAAGTCAATCGTAGGCTCACTGCATCCAGGTCTTTGCAACATCCCCCTAAACCACTCCCTCAGTCTAGCCCAAGTCTAGAGCGTTGACCTCGTCTGCTCCTTGTCAAAATCCTGTCACAATCATGAATATGGTTAACTACAAATGTCCTACAGCCATCTTCATCAAGCTCCTCATTCCTTTCATAGACTTCACATCCCTTGATAGGTACATCATCAACAAAAGGAAGAGTAAGCTGTGGAATAAAGTCCCTTAAGACTTTGTGCATATAGTGTTCATCATATGGGCCACGGAATTTGTTGCACCTTGTGGTAGAGTATACATGCGGACCAATCCAAGAGGTGTCTTCATTGTGGTAATGTCTCGGCTCTCTAATGAAAGCTGAAATTGGTCATATCTTAATATAGATCGCCCATGGAATAAATTACTCTACTTGCAAAACGTTCAGCAAACTCGTCAACAATTGGGGACCCGAACCAACATTTCGGATTGTGACACGATTAATAGGCTATAGATCTTGAATGAATCGTAAAGATCCATTTTTCTTGGGCATAGTAAACCATCGATTTGAGTAAGGTCCTAAAGAAGGTTCTAAAATCTTCATTCTGATCTTTTCGTTTAGAAGTTCTAGTAATTTGGGCAAATGCGCCCTTGGAACATGAATATACTTCACGTTCTCTTGGAACCATAAAAATGACCATAGGAGCCACAATATTTAGATCTACACAGCCTATTTCACTTGGCTAAAATACAAAAGCTTTACCATGTTTCATTAGCATTTTCATAAAAGAGTGTTTTTCAACTAATAAAAGAAAAGAATTATCAATGTTGGTAGGATCATGAAGACTTGGCTGATTTACTACCCTATCAGCCAACCCTTCACTTTCAAGAGGCAGTGGATCTACCACAAGCTTGATTTTCTTATCCATCGTCTTGTATTTTGTCTCCATTTGCACTTCAACCTTGTTAAGAAAACCAATATCTTCGTGTGTTCAAAAAATTCTTCAATTTTTTTATAGAAGTCCAATGTGCATACTTCTATGGATTGATTTTCAACCTAATTTTTTGCATGAACAGCTGCATATATTTCACCCAATGTGTCAATAGTAATCAGCCCAAAAAATATGCGTGAAATATCTTCATTTTCAACCATCATGTCATCATAAGTTTTCAGCTCCCTTTTTACATGACATAAATATTTTATTTCGACTTTAGTAATGGCTGGAAGTGACTTATAACGGTCAATATTTTTGGTTGTACATATATGTAGATTTACTAAAGATACAGCTTCTGTAGCATGAGGAGGCACAATCATTTTACATGAAGCACTGCCATAGCCTCCTTTTACAACAGTGTAACCCAAAAACCCTTGAATTCTCGAGCATTACAAGGCACACGATAATCTCACAATCAATCTCTATTTTGATGATGATTAATACACACATTAAGAAATTGGACATCTCATTCATTATCCTTGCTTCAGATTCGAGCATAGGAAGAACCATCATCAAGAGCTTTTGTTTCCAAGTGGACTTCAAAAATGTAAGATTGCCCAAGAATGATAGGGTAACATCAAAAGTCTTGAAAAAAGAAGTGAAAATTGTCTTTTATGTCTCCAATAGTTACCTTCACATTAGGACATGTAGCATATAACTCTCCAAAATAATTGTTTGCAGCTCTCATTCACCAACCTCGATCAACATCTTTGGGCCATCCGCCGCTTTCATAGAGCCTCCTAGCCATGACGTTTATCTCAGAACCATGGTCTAAGAGTGCAATACATGGTGTTTCTTTTTCTCCAATTTTCACAACTATCTCTATTGTTGCTCTTGCCCAATGCGTACGGGAGTAGTGACTGCTTGGAATAAATCCAACTTTATCCTCTTCATGCATGTGCTATAGGCGTCCTTCTTTTTTAGAGTTAGGCTTCCCAATTGGTTTGGACTAGTCGACCATTACATTTTCAGCCTTTACTTCTTCAATTTCTACTTCCATGCTCTCTTTATATTCAACTTCAATTGCTACAATTAATTCTTTAACTGCTTCAAGCTGAATTCCTTGTGCATTCAACTTTTCTTCTTCTTGCACAAATACTTGAAGAGTTTGCAAAAAACCATGCATTGTTTCTTCAACATCATCACCAACATATTATCTTTTTCTTTTGATCACATTAATAATTACATCATGAAATTCACGTTGGACAATTAGAAGAATTTTGCCTAAGGTAAACTCAATTTTACTTCCCAAAATTTGTTCTTCTAGGACTCTTTTGAGATCAGTTGCAGTTTCTATGTCAGACTGCAATTTGTAGCCTAGTTGCTTGCCTTTTTTCTTTCCTTCCACTTTCTTAGTTTGTAGCGCATCTTCCATGTCTTGTTTCATCCTCACGAAAGGCAGTACACTCTCTCTTGTCATGTTGTTGGTTGTCACACCAAATACAGCGCCTTTTATAGCCTTCTCTCATGGGTCTTTGGGTTGATGATCATCCTCGTTCTTCAACTTTGGCATCCAGCTTTTCTACTTTTGAATTAATTTCTATAAGATTCAAATGAAGATCTTGCATGCTTTTAATGAGTTCATCCATGACATCATTTTTAAGAGGTGGAACAAAAGGAACAGAAAAAGAAAGAGTTAGTTGATTAGTCAAAGAGATAGGGGTTTTTAAAGGTGGAACAAACTCCATCAATGGAGTTGTTGAAGTTGAAGTGGAGCCCAATCTTAGTTGCATTCGCTCTCTTCGAGCAATCATGTTAACTACATCCGTAACATCTTTCCATGTAGTTTTGACTCCTATTTCGAAGGTAGCATCCTCTAGGCGATCAACAAGCTTCTCTTGCAGGATGGGATTTGCAGCCTTAAGGAATAATTCAATCTTTTGACCTTCCATAATTTGTTGGTCTTCAGCATCAAGTTGTCCAAAATTACTTTCAAACTCATGGTATAGACCTGTTGCAACTAATCCTTTGTTGGGTTTCTCAAACCAATCAGTGAAACGTTTCTTCATCATAACGTTAGAGTCTTCTAAGAAGAATTCTTCACGTAGGGCTTTTTTGAATGCAGCCCAATCCGCATCTTGCTGAAAAAGACCATGGATTCTCTCTTCAAGACCGTGCTTGGCTAGTTTGGCAAAATAGCGACTCCATGCATGTTGCGGCACACCAAAGCAGAGAATTTTCTCAACATATAAGTGATTGAAAACAGAGACATTTTGACCATTAAATTTTTTGAATTGTCACCCAACTTCTAGCACCTTGATAGATGTGGAATCAATCTTCTCTTCATCTTGCCTTTATTGTTGTTGTTGTAACATTTGGATTTGTTGTTGCTAAGTCTGCTGCGATATGCACACCAACTGTTGTAGAGTATCTCCTGAACATTCCCCCATCTTGGAGTTTTCTTACAATCGATGTTCACATCGGGTTCAGCAATATCGTTGTGCGTAGGGTTGAAGGTCACCACAGAGGTTTGGCAAGAAAATTGGACGAGATAGATGGAGATGTGTCTTCAAGATAAGTAGATTCAAGTGAATGATTACAGGTTTAAGAGGAACTTCACAACCTTCAGTTCACCATAAACTTTGACTTATCTTGAAAAGACAGATTTATACATAAGATAGTTGGTTAAATGGGTTAAGAGCTTGTAACTTATGGTCACAAAGATGGATGAATTGCAAACATGAGTACAACTTCAATTGATACAAGAAGAGTCTTGCCCTTCCTTGCCTATGAATATAGCTGCCTATTTCAGCCTAGGCATGAAGAAGATCTATAAGACACTTTCTCTTTTCAACTAATTAGTACAATGAAGAGAGTGGTTCAAGATAAGACTGCCTATATCATCCTCTGAATGATTCAAGGTTATGGAATTAGCATCACTGTTGCAAGTTTCTCATAAAAATATCATGAGATTCATGACTTAGATCAACATAACTTGAATGAAATAGTTTCATAAAAGCTTTAGCTTATGGATTGGCTATTATGGACAGCCAAGATTATTTCCAAAGCATGGCAAGAAATCACCAAAAGACTTCTTTGAAACCTCCCTTGAAAGAAGAGGATGCAAGATACTATGTAGAGGGAATTACAAGTCTAGTTTGTACTTGCAATGATTGTAGATGAAGCAGAATCTGTGTTTATAGGTTTCAGCCCTAAAATACCATGTTTTAGGCTGAGAAGATCAAGCCAAAAGTATCACATAACAGTGCCAAAAGATATCCTTAAAACTTTCTTACAAAGAGTATAGCTTGTAATCACTCATGAGAACCAAGAACATCCCATGTTTTACCAAGATTAAAGAAGAGGATCACAAATTAAGATTCAGCCCATCAATGTCTTAATTTGAGCTGCCAAGGATAATCCAAGATGACACAAATAATCTCCCAAAGAGTACTTTCAATGCCCTTTCAAGGCAAGAGTGATTAGATGCAGCAATTACAAGTGAAATTAGAGTACGTTCTCTTCATAAACCATAAGAATTGAAGTGGAGGAACAAAGAGACAAGATTCAACCCAAAAAAAAGAGAGTGTTGGGCTGCATATGACAGTCCAAAATTTAGAGCTTTATGTCTCCCAAATATCTCTTCTTGATAGAGAAGAAAGTCTACATCAATAGGTAGGTACATAAGACATTGCCCTTTTCTTCTTCTCCACAAATTCATGTACCACTTGAACCATGCCAGAGGCGCTTTGTAAAACAGAGATTCGGCCCATAAAAGAGCAAGCTTAGGCCTTTTAGTTCAGCCCACAGTTTTGATTATAAAGATCAAGAAGTGGAACAAGAGGCTCACTTGATAGGAGAGAGTTGCTACTTCATAGACGCAAACAATTATCAAAGCTTCCTTCCCTCTTCAATGAGCATCCCCCCCATGAATGGGTTGTTGCCCTCCTCTTTACACATATTTACCATGTTTACCACAACCAAGAGTGACCAACCATTTTCTTCAATGCATGGAAAGAGTGGCACTTACAGTTCAAGTAGAGTCTTCTTCTGTTGCTTTTGGTTGCATGGTCTGGCCTCCTCCTTTGTATGGTATCTTGGACTCTTCTCTCACTCCTCCATTCATGGCACCCTGAACTGCCCAAAAATTAGGACGGAAAATGCACACTGATCCTCCTCTACCACAGCCTTAACGCAAAAAGGTTTTGAAGTTTCATAAGTCATGATAAGTCATTTATACAATGTCATGTGTGCAGTAAGTTGACCAAATACACTTTGGAGAATTATATGAAGCCTAGAAGTGTTGTTTTTCCATTCGAGCTTAGTGACAAAGAAGCTTACAAGGGAGAATCAAAGGCCTAGAGTTCCAACAACCCAATCTTACGTCATGTTTTATGCTTGATGATTTACATGACTTATTACAACTTGTGGTCAAAGAAGCAAAGTAGAGTGGGTTTTAACTTCAAGGTAGTCATGACATTGTCTTTATTCAAGGTGGGAACATAAGACTCGAGGCAGAAGGACCAAAGGAGGATGGAATTTTATGTTGGAATGAAGGACAAGAGTGATTGAAATAGGAAGAATAACTTATTTCTTAATAATCTTCCCTCTCTGCTTCTCTCTTACAAAACGACTTACAAAGGATCTTCAGAGGTGGTCCTTTGCCTCGTGGGAGGTGTCACTTGCAATCTGAGAGTGCAGTAGGAGGTTCTTCACCGCCAGAAACACACATGTATTGATGGTGTATCGCAAGACTTCCTATAGAGCCTGTTCATTCTAGGAGCTTTGCCTTCGCGCAAGATGGTAAGCCATTGAAAGCGCTTGATCTTAGCTTCGCTCTGATACCACCAGTGCGCAGATCGGGTGTTGTATGCATGCGTAGTGAACGCCGGAAGGTCCTCCAAGAACAAAGAACTCTACAAAAGCTTCATAAAGGCAAAAAGAGATTTTGCATGACAAGAGACAAGAAGACCAATTGGGTGCAATCTCCCCCCATGCCTTGTCTGAGCACTTCACAAGGCATGTATTTATAGATTTATTAATCTCCAAGCTCAAAAATAGCCCACTTTACAATTAGCATGCTTTTGGCTTTTGTGTTTGCTTTTGCCCAAACAAAGAGTAAAGCGTTTGGGCATCCAAAAATCGAGATGTGCCCAAATACAATGTCAAATAATGAAGTATTAAATCGAATGTTTATATACATTAAAAAATAATAAATGTTTGTCAAGTGCTTTTGTAAATAAACCCGCCTAAATAAATATTGGGGCAACGTCTTTAGTGATAAAGTGTGCGGCCATCAAAAATAATATTTCTTCTAGGTATTTTTGAATTCACGCCATCACCCGCTGGTGCTTCCCAATATCACCGCTACCTGCTCTACACATCAATTGAAGCATTCACAATTGTTAAATAATAATAAAATAAAACCCACAAAAGTGAATATCTAGCAATCTTCAGCTACAAAATAATTAAATAGGTTGGAACTCTGTCCTAACCTTAATTTAATTCGAGTGCACTCTAAAGTCATAAATGTCTATTAATTTGAAATTTATTTTGTGGAATCACCTACGTGCACATTAAATTAATCTAACACCCAAAAAGGACAAGCGTGCCCATCAACTTCTCACACAAAAGGAATCCACCTTGTGTACGAGTCCTGGCAAATAAATATAGTTTTACAAAATCCACCGAAAAACCTCCTACAATCCACTATGGCATATACCTCTTGGCATTAAGATCTCCACTTGATGTGGGAGTTGTTGAAATATCATATCCACTTCACGAGTGCATGCACCTATGTTGTAAACTTAAGTCCTAGGTATTTTTTCCAAATCGTTGTTCTGGTCCTTATCTTTTGTCCTTGGTTTTCTTAACTCTCTTGTCCTTCTCTCTCTATTTTTATGCTAATTGAATGTTTAGCAAGCAATGTTTTCTTAACTACAATTCAACTTGTGGTTGTGCATTGTGTGCAAAATATGCTTTCTCTTTTTCTCAATAGCATGTGTAAATACACTTAATATGCAACACTTCAAATTTTTATTGAGAATAGCAAATGATGCTTGTATGTATGCCCATAGAGGCTTGCCCATAAGTGGCTTTGTATGAGAGAGAGACAATGATGAATGCTCTAGGAAGAGATGTCCAAAATCCCATAAGCACAGTAAGGAAGAGCGATACTATCCAAAAAGTTGTATAAGCATGTACTTGACACTCATTTCAATGGAATAGTACTATCATTATGTGTCACTCAAGATTGTGTTTATGAGTCCAAGCAAATCTATCTTGGAACCTAATTTACTTGAGTTACAATGTTTTATGTTTATAACCTTTGTCTGCCATAGCTAGCATAGCTCTAGATCTGTGTTTCTCAACATGGTATCAAAGCCATGGTGAGCTATGACTAGCTTCATTAGAGTAGAGTCCTTCTTTAGCACTGTTTTATTTTGAATGGATAGTAGGAGTTGAACCTACCTTAAGGCCCTCTTCCATATCCATACCTTAGGCTTATTCTTCATTTCATATCCGTCTCTTCACTTAAAATCCACTCAAAGGAACCACAACATTAGAGACCCAAAGCAGGCCGGTAGAGGTGGAGTTACCATCACTCGGAAGGATAAACCAAGATGTCCCCAGACCTTTCAATGGGGTAAGCAGGGATGCAACTTGCATCAATTTGCAAAAGCAAATGACAATCAATATGGAGGTATCCAATGCCACTTTCAAAAATATCACAATAGACAAAGGACATAGTCCTATAAAGGTTTTGTTCACTGTGAAGAGCACACAATTTAATGCTCATCGTCAGCAGACTCAGGTGAAAGCAAATAGTAAGTTTGAACCCAAGACTCCAACCAGAGGAGTACATGACAAAATACAATCAGGCAAGGAGACACATGGCTGCACACACAGGTTGCCATTCGAAGGAGAGAGAACTCACACAAGCCTTATTCCTCCAGCAAACTGCTCTGCATGAAATTGATTGTGTTGACAGTCAGAGGAAAAATTCTATGGAAAAGAAAGGAGAAAATCAAATCAACCAAGATTTACATGATGAAAAATAACCATAGTCTTGACTTTAATCAATGAACCATATGCATTGCACCTCAACCACAAAGTTTGAGATAGGCATGTCCCACCCCACAGTCTCTTTTATAAATGCAGTCCTCCACTCTCTTGTTGAGATGTCAAGGTCTACATGAGCTAGCATTCACTATATGCCTTGGTGATGTGGCACAACATTAATCATTGGTGTGTTAGGTGCCCGATATGAGAATACACCAATGATTCTACAATTGGACTACACTCACATAGTCCAACCATCCTTGGTTATGGCACATTCATTGTGCCACCTCTTCTTTCCTAGCACATTTACACTCAATGATTGCATGTATATATGTTATGGTACTTTCATATTGTATACTTAGTTATTTTTTATGAAAGAAGAAGAAAAGAAAAAGAAGAAGATTTCATCCCTATCTCTCTGTGTTATCATGTCTCCATTGCTTTTATGTGTGTGTGCTCTTGGTCTCTTCATGTTTTCTCTCTTGTTAGTTTTCATGGTATCAAAGTTACCCCATTTTTGTGTGCAGAGATCGATTGAAGGCTAAGTGAAGGAATTCGAGCATGGAAGCAAGCAAGCAATGGGAAAGAAGCTATTCCACCTTTCTCGATTTACCTTATAGGTTATAGCTAGGTGAGGCTCTTGAGTCTCACAAGGCTACAATCTCAAATTGCAATTGAAACTTTTGAGCAAGAAGAATGATATATATATGTATTGCAGAGACAAGTCTCTTAGGCTTGCTTGCTATTATTTTTGGCATCTGAGATCATTTTAATCTCTATTCTAGACCTACAAGTGGTCTCAACAACAATTTTTGGGTATACTACAATTTGACTCTATTAGCCGTTTACAGGTGTACAAGTTACAAATTTTAAATTTGTAAGGTTGTATGTGTTTATAAGATTTTAGATATAAAAGGTATTTATATATAGATTAAATATTGTAGTTATTATTGTGTGGTCAGTAAAAAGACTATGTGTTTAGTTGTGATGCACATAGTATCAACTTGCTTGCTGATTGTAGTGTTTTGCAAGGTTTTATGTTTTGTCGAAATGTCTGATTACTTCAACCAGATTATCAATGGGAAGCTTGATAAGAAAATTTATCCTGCATTGAAGTATACGATGATAAATTTCTTGAAGGCTAAATATTTTTTGAATTCCATTGAAGGAGATATGGTAGTAGCGCCTCAAGTTCCTGCACGAAATGCTACAATGGAACATGTAAACTACAATGGTTAACTACAAATGTCCTCCAACCATCTTCATCAAGCTCCTCATTTCTTTCATAGACTTCACATCCCTTGATAGGTACATCATCAAGAAAAGGAAGAGTAAGCTATGACATAAAGTCCCTTAAGACTTTATGCATAGCGTTCATCATATGGGCCACAGAATTTGTTGTACCTTATGGTAGAGTATACATGCGGACCAATCCAAGAGGTGTCTTCATTGTGGTAATGTCTCAGCTCTCTAATGAAAGCTGAAATTGGTAATATCTTGAATATAGGTCGCCCATGGAATAAATTACTCTACCTGCAAAAGCTTTAGCCAACTCGTCAACAATTAGACCCGAACTAACATTTCAGATTCTGACACGATTAACAGGCTGTAGATCTTGAATGAATCGTAAAGATCCATTTTTCTTGGGTGTAATAAACCATCAATTTGAGTAAGGTGCTTAAGAAGGTTGTAAAATCTTCATTCTAATCTTTTCGTTCAGAAGTTCCAGTAATTTGGGCAAATGTGCCCTTGGAACATGAATAGGCTTGAGGTTCCAAGGCACATGTGGAACCGTAAAAATGACCATAGAAGCCACAATATTTGGATCCACACAGCCTATTTCAGTTGCCTGAAATGCAAAAACTTTACCATGTTTCATTAGCATTTTCATAAAAGAGTGTCTTTCAACTAATAAAAGAAAGAATTATCACCTATTTTGAGCTCTTTTATACTTTCCTATGTAAACTTGTGACCAATGTTGGTAGGATCACGAAGACTTGGCTGATTTACTGCCCTATCAGCCAGCCTTTTACTTTCAAGAGGCAACGGAACTGCCAAAAGCTTGATTTTCTTATCCACCGTCTTGTATTTTGTCTCCATTTGTGCTTCAGCCTTGTTAAGAAAACCAATATTGAATTGTTTGATAGAAGTCCAATGTGCATACTTCTATGGATTGATTTTCAGCCTAATCTTCTGCATGAACAGCTGCATATATTTCACCCAATGTGTCAATAGTAATGAGCCCAAAAAACATGCCTGAAATATCTTCATTTTTAATCATCTTGTCGTAAGTTTTCAGCTCTCTTTTTACATGACATAAATATTTTCTTTCGGCTTTAGTAATGGCTAGAAGTGACTTATAATGGCCCATATTGTTGTTTGTACATACATGTAGATTTGCTAGAGACACGGCTTGTGTAGCATGAGGAGGCACAATCATTTTACATGAAGCACTGCCATAGCCTCCTTTTACAATAGTGCAACCCAAAAACCCTTGAATTCTCAAGCATTACGAGGCACAAGATAATCTCACAATCGATCTCTATTTCGATGATGATCAACACACACAGTAAGAAATTAGACATCTCATTCATTATCCTTACTTCAGATTCGAGCATAGGAAGAACCACCATCAAGAGCTTTTGTTTTCAAGTGGGCTTCAGAAATGTAAGGTTGCCCAAGAATGATAGGGTAACATCAAGAGTTTTGAAAAAAGAAGTGAAATTTGTCTTTTATGTCTCCAATAGTTACCTGCACATTAGGACATGTAGCATATAACTGTCCCGAAGAATTGTTTGCAACTCTCATTCGCCAACCGCAATCAACATCTATGGGCCATCCGTCGCTTTCATAGAGACTCCTAGCCATGACGTTTATCTCAGAACCATGGTCTAAGAGTGCAATACATGGTGTCTCTTTTTCTCCAATTTTGACAACTATCTCTGTTGTTGCTCTTGCCCAATGTGTATAGGAGTAGTGACTGGTTGGAATGAATCCAACTTCATCATCTTCATGCATGTGCTATAGGCGTCCTTCTTTTTGAGAGGTAGGCTTCCCAACTGGTTTGGACCAGTCAACCTTTACATTTTTAGTCTTTACTTCTTCAATTTCTACTTCCATGCTTTCTTTATCTTCAACTTCAATTGCTGCAATTAATTCTTTAATTGCTTCAAGCTGAATTCCTTGTGCATTCAACTTTTCTTCTTCTTGCACATGTTGAGATGGCAAGCTCAACATGTGCAGACATTGATGATGGACTACCTGGCTAGATGGGTCTGCATATCTACACTCAGCATGTTGGTGGTCATTATGATACTCACATGGCCACTGACTTATCACTTATTATATTTAGTTTGTTACACCTATCTACAGTTGGCAAAGACATAGCGCTAGTCGATTAATGTAGTCGGTTATGCATTGTTTGACTTAGTAGGCCACTTTCCTTTATGTTGTATCTTATCTATACTTTGTGTACATTGTATAGTGTGTGGAAGAATAAGAAAAAAACCAGCAAGAAAACGTTTTGGCCTCCATCTCTCTTCTTGTGTTCTTGAGTGAGCTTTCTCTTGTGTATGCAGTGTGTGTTTGGTGCCGCAGCTCAAGCAAGTCCCCCCACCACGCGATCCTTGACATGGTATCAGAGCCGCGCCACTAAGAGAGGCTGATTTTGAAGGTTGAAGTGAAGGAGAAGAAGCAAGATTCAAGCAAGCAAGCCATGGGTAAGAAGCTATCCCATCCTTCCACTCTCTCTCTTGGATAGTGCCTGTGGAGGCACCGGAAGCAGGGTTGAGCAAAAATCTCAGATTGCTGTGAGATTTGGTGTGCGAGCAGATTACTGTATATTCTGCAGATAAACCCCTTAGGACTTTTCCGCAATTATTTTGAGCGTATGAGGCCGTTTCAGGTCCTACTTTAGAGCTGCAAGGTTGCGGACAATAGTTTCAGGGTACGCTGTGATTTCGACTGTATTGATCGAGAGTGGGTGCACACATTACAGATTGCGAATCTGTAATTTTTGAGGTGTTTGCAGGAAGCAAACATAAGGTTACAAACAGGTTGCAGATTACATGTACAATTGAGCAATCTGTGAAAAAGGTTGCTTGGCGCCAGTGCTGTGCACGTGTTGTGAAAGATTGCAAAAGACTAGCTTGCTGTGTTGTATCCTTGTTTGTGATAATGGCAAAGAACAATGGAAATCCCATTATTGAGAAGCTCGATAAGAACAACTACCCTTCATGGAAGTTCCGTGTGACGAACTTCCTCATTGGAAAGGGCCTTTATGAGTTTGTCTCAGGTGAAGAAAAGGAGCCAGAGCTGAGTATCCCTCTGACTGCAGATGAATTAAAAGCATGGAAAGAGTGGAATGCAAAAGATAAAAAGGTGATGTACTGGTTATCTGTAGTCATTGATAATACTATGCTGGGACATATCAGGAATGCAAAAACTTCACATGCAACTTTGACAATTTTTTAGAGCATGTTTTTAGTAAATACAAAGGCACGAAAGATTCAACTCAAGCAAGATTTGAATGCCTTGAAGAAAGGGAAAATGCCTATCAATAAGTATGTGTTGAAGGTGAGGAGCATTGCAGATGCTTTAGCAGCGATTGATGCAATGTCGGATGATGATGATTTGGTTTCATCCACTCTGAGTGGCCTTAAGAATGAGTAGGCATGGAAATCATTTGTTACTTCAGTATATGTACAGAAGCCATTTTCAGATTTTGATGAGCTGATCTCTCTCATGATTAGTGAAGAGATCAATATGCAGGGTGATTCGTCTGAAAGAAATGGTGAACAGATCCAAGCATTTTACTCGAGTTTAGGAAGAGGACGTGGTAGATCCTCTTCAAGAGGCCATGGTATGGGACATGCTAGAAATAACCAGCAAAACAGGTTTAATCAACAGTTTGGTGAAATGCAGGTTTCTGGAGGCAGAGGAAACTTTAGAGGCAGGGGGAGCTCTAGAGAAAGAGGTGGATGGCAGATTAGAGGTTCTGGCAATTCTGCTATTGTTTGCCATTATTGTGGCAAAACAGGCCATAATGCAGCCCATTGCTATGCAAAGAAGGATGATATTCGCAATGGTAAATTGCAGCAAGGAAACTATGCATCGTCTTCATGATAGAATGAAGACAAAAATGAGTGTCTGTTTGTTATGCAGCATATGATGAATGCAGTTACAGGATAGGGGACACATGATGATGTATGGTATATCGATTCAGGTGCATCTAATCATATGACTAGTCATGTTGAATGGTTTGGAGAGATGCAAGACTTACAAAACCCAGGTTATGTGGAGACGGGTGATGATTCATGCCACCCAATTTCACACATTGGAAAGGTTCCCTTGTCCTTGTATGATGGCCAGACAAAGAGTCTGACAAATGTATTACATGTGCTATCAATTACAAAGAATCTAGTATCTGCTAGCCAAATGGTAGAGCAGGTGTTGCAGGTCTGATTCAATGCAAAAGGTCATTTTGTAGAAGACTTTAATGATGAGTGCAGGTTGGTCGCAAAAGGAAGTAGAGTTGGCTGAATGTTCACTTTGGATACTGGAATTCCTGCAATGGATGCTGCTATGTATGCTAAAGGAAAAGGAGTAGTTGCAAATATTGAAATATGGCATAAACATATTGGACATGCAAATGTGCAAAGGCTGAAATTAATGTAGTCCTAAGGATTGGTTACAGGGTTGCCTTCTTTTAGAGTTGCAGAATTGCATAAAGTTTGTGAAGCATGCTAGTTTGGTAAGCAGGCAAGACAACCCTTCTTGAATGATAGAGAAGTGAGTAGAAAAATACTTGATGTAGTGCATATGGATGTTTGGGGGCCTACACTGAATGTATATCTTGGTGGCAGCAAATAATTTGTCATATTTATTGATGACTGTTCAAGGAAGTTATGGGTATACTTCATGAAGGAAAAAAGTGATGTGTTTGAGCACTTCAAATCTTTTAAGGTAGCTGTTGAAACAGAAAAAGGCTTAAAAGCAAAGTGCTTGAGATCAAATGGAGGGGGAGAGTACCTCTCTAATGAGTTCAGTGGCTTCTTGAGGTCTCATGGGATAAAGATGCAATTTACTTGCAGGTATATACCACAACAAAATGGTGTTACAGAAAGAAAAAACAGGCATATTGCAGAAGTTGCATGGGCATTAATGGCTGAAAAGAATATGCCCAAATATTTTTTGTCTGAGGCTGTCCATACTGCTGTTTACATTATGAACAGAACTCCCACATCTGCAGTTCATGGGATGACTCCTAAAGAATGCTTTACTGGAAAGAAGCCTGATGTATCGCACTTGAAGGTATTTGGCTGTGTTGCATACATTCATGTACCAGATGAGCTACGGAAGAAGCTTGACCCAAAGGTAGAAAAATGTGTTTTTATTGGATATTCTTTAGAGCAGAAAGGAAATTGCTGTTATAACCCTGTCACAGGTGAGTTTAGAGTGAGCAGGGATGTTATCTTTGATGAGATGGGAAGTTGGTTTACACCTACTGGTGATGTTTTGGATGATGATAATGATCAGAACAGCTATGTGCAGAAAGATAAACAAGAATGACGGAGTCTTAGTGGACCAGAAACATCATCTGGTACTACACCTACAATGATCCCTTAGTCTGGGAGACTAAGGAGTAGCCCCACATCTTCAAGTGGATCTATAAGTGTTGCAGGGAAGGACAAAGGAAAGAAGAAAGTGTTGGATGGTAATAATGCATCTACCAGTCATTTGGGATTGGATGGAGATTCTAGTGGTTCGGAGAGCTTGGATGATGAGCTTGGTGTTCCTTCTGTCAGGACACCAGGTGTACAAAGAGCTCATAGTAATGTAAAGGATCCATTGAGTGATCCGGTGGTACGCAGATCTAGCAGGGTCACATACCCTGTTAAAAGATTTGGTTTTGAAGGTTATGGAGCTCACCATTATGCTTATATGGTGAAACTAGTTGAGGATGTTGAGCCCACTTGTTTTGAGGATATTGTTGGTCATGCTCATTGGGATGCAGCAATGGATGAGGAGATGGCTGCATTAGAAGCCAATAAGACTTGGGATTTGGTACCTTTACCTAAGGGTAAGAAAGCTATTGGTTGTAAGTGGGTTTACAAAGTTAAGCATAATGTAGATGGTTCAGTTAGCAGGTATAAAGCTAGGCTGGTTGCAAAAGGCTATGCTCAAACATATGGTATAGATTATGAAGAGACATTCAATCCAGTTGCTAGGATGGCAACTGTTAGATGTGTGATTGCCTTGGCAGTAGCCAAAGGTTGGAATTTGTAGCAAATGGATGTTAAGAATGCCTTCTTGCATGGTGAATTGCAAGAAGAAGTATATATGGAGCAGCTAACAAGTTATGAGGATTTAGAGCATCCCACATATGTGTGCAGGTTAAAGAATGCACTCTATGGGCTGAAGCAAGCACCTAGAGCATGGTTTGACAAGATTGGAGAGTATCTTGTCAATATTAGATTTTGTATTTTTGATGTTGATCACTCACTTTATGTGAGAAAGGGAGATGCACGGTTGGTCATCATAGTCATCTATGTGGATGACTTGATTATTACAGATGACAATGACAATGGGATTGCTGAAGTTAAGGACTTCTTGAAGAAGAAGTTTGAGATGAAAGATTTGGGTGAGCTGAGATACTTTCTTGGTATTGAGGTGATCAGATGTGATGATGGTATATGGCTATCCCAAAGGCAGTATGGCTTGGATATGTTATCCAAGTATGGTATGACAGCATATAAGCCCCTTTTAGTACCATTGGAGCAAAATGTGAAGTTGAGTGCTGATATTGGGGATGTGATAGAAGACCCTACTATGTTCAAGAAGATAGTAGGGAGTTTGATTTACATGACTATCACAAGGCCAGACTTAAGCTATGTTGTTGGCGAAAGCCTCATTTGGATGCAGTTGGACGTGTATTGAGGTATGTGAAGTCCACTTTACATTATGGACTTTTTTATGAGGCAGGTAAGGATGTACAGGTCTTTAGATACACAGATGCAGATTGGGCTAGTAGCATGTCAGACAGAAGATCTACAAGTGGATTCATGTTTTCCCTTGGTAGTGCAGCAGTTATATGGAGCAGCAAAAAGCAACCTACAGTTGCTTTATCAAGTACAGAGATTGAGTATAGACGTGCTACTATGGCAGCATGTGAGGTGGTATGGCTGCAAAAGTTATTAGATGATTCGGAAATGCAGGGAGATGGTCTAGTTGTCATTCATTGTGACAACGTGAGCAGCATACAGCTAGCTAGGACAAAACACATTGAGGTACACTACCACTTTGTGAGAGAGAAGGTACTTGTAGGAGAGATTGACTTGGTATATGTCAGTACACAGGATCAGGTAGCTGACATTTTCACAAAGGCATTGGGTGCAGAGAAGCTTCAAAAGTTTCGAAGCTTACTTGGAGTTGCAGAGATAGAGTTGAGCTTGAGGGGGAGTGTTGAGATTGCAAGCTCAACATGTGCAGAAATTGATGATGGACCGCCTGCCTAGATGGGTCCGCACATCTACACTTAGCATGTTGGTGGTCATTATGATACTCACATGGCCACTAACTTATCACTTATTATATTTAGTTTGTTACATCTACCTACAATTGGCAAAGACATAGTGCCAGTCGATTAGTGTAGTCGGTTATGCACTGTTTGACTTAGTAGGCCACTTTCCTTTATGTTGTATCTTATCTATACTTTGTGTACATTGTATAGTGTGTGGAAGGAGAAGAAAAAAACCAGCAAGAAAACGTTTTGGCCTCCATCTCTCTTCTTATGTTCTTGAGTGAGTTTTCTCTTGTGTATACAGAGTGTGTTTGGCGCCGCAGCTCAAGCAAGCCCCCCACCACGCGATTCTTGACAGCACAAATACTTGAAGAGTTAGCATGCATTGTTTCTTCAGCATCATCACCAACATATTATCTTTTTCTTTTGATCACATTAATAATTACATCATGAAATTCACGTTTGGCAATTCCAAGAATTTCGCCTAAGGGAAAATCAATTTTGCTTTCGAAAATTCGTTCTTCTAGGACTCGTTTGAGATCGATTGCAGTTTCTATGTCAGACTGCAATTTGTAGCCTGGTTGCTTGCCTTTCTTCTTTCATTTAGCTTTCTTAGTTTGTAGCGCATCTTCCATCTCTTGATCTGGGGTTGTATTTTCAACAAGCTTTGGTTGTTCAAGCGTTCTTCTAGTTGCCCATATCAAAGGACCAAAAGAGAAAGGGCTAGGTTCATATTCTCTTCTTCTCTTTTCTTCAACCAAGACTTCTTTATGATTGACTTCATCCAAATGTGCAAAGGCCGAAAAAGAATCTACCGATTCTTCCCAACCAGTTAATCCTCGAATGCATTGACTGGCGTTAGTCAAATCATCTTTGGCCGCTTTGGCTCATTCCATTTGATCTAATGCATGCATCCATACTTTAGATTGCGCATCAGCTTTACATGCTTTCAATTTAGATTTAGTTGGCTCAATTTGCAACCCATAGGTAGCTGCATCAATTGCTATGTAGGCAGTGCCAAAATTTGGCTCCAGTGGAAGACCAGTTTCATTCGCATGAATTTTTTTGTCTTTCCAAAAGACTAGCTTTTGTGCTTCAGCCTCGCAGAAGGCAGTACACTCTCTCTTGTCATGTTGTTGGTTGTCACACCAAATACAACACCTTTTATAGCCTTCTCTCATGGGTCTTTGGGTTGATGATCATCCTCGTTCTTCATATTATGTAAGATTCAGATGAAAATCTCACATGTTTTTAATGAGTTTATCCATGACATCATTTTTAAGAGGTGGAACAGAAGGAATAGAAGAAGAAAGAGTTAGTTGATTAGTCAAAGAGATAGGGGTTTTTGGAGGTGGAACAGTCTCCATCAATGGAGTTGTTGAAGTTCAAGTGGAGCTCAATCTTAGTTGCATTCCTTTGTTGGGCTCAATCCTTTGTTGGGTTTCTCAAACCAATCAGTGAAACTTTTCTTCGTCATAAGGATTGAGTCTTTTAAGAAGAATTCTTCATGTAGGGCTTTTTTGAATGCAGCCCAATATACATCTTGCTGAAAAAGACCATGGATTCTCTCTTCAAGACCGTGCTTGGCTAGTTTGGCAAAATAGCGACTCCATGCATGTTGCGGCACACCAAAGAAGAGCATTTTCTCAACATATAAGTGAATGAAAATAGAGACATTTTGACCATTAAATTTTTTTAATTGTCACCCAACTTCTAGCACCTTGACGGATGTGGAATCAATCTTCTCTTCGTCCTGCCTTTGTTGTTGTTATTGTTATAACATTTGGATTTGTTGTTGCTGAGTCTGCTACAGTATGCACACCAACTGTTGTAGAGTCTCTCCTGAAGATTCCCCCATCTTGGAGTTTTCTTACAAACTGACGTTCACGTCAGGTTCACCAATGTCGTTGTGCGTATTTCAAGTGAATGATTACAGGTTTAAGAGGAACTTCACAACCTTCAGTTCATCATAAACTTTGACTTATCTTGGAAAGACAAATTTATAAATAAGACATTTGGATAAATGGGCTAAGAGCTTGTAACTTATGGTCACAAAGATGGATGAATTGCAAACAGGAGTACAACTTCAATTGATACAAGAAGAGTCTTGCCCTTCCTTGCCTATGAATATAGCTGTCTATTTCAGCCTAGGCATGAAGAAGATCTATAAGACACTTTCTCTTTTCAACTAATTAGTACAATGAAGATATGGTTCAAGACAAGACTGCCTATATCATCCTCTGAATGATTCAAGGTTATGGAATTAGCATCACTGTTGCAAGTTTCTCATAAAAATATCATGAGATTCATGACTTAGATCAACGTAGCTTGAATGAAACAATTGCATAAAAGCTTCAACTTATAGATTGGCTATTATGGACAGCCAAGATTATTTCCAAAGCATGGCAAGAAATCACCAAAAGACTTCTTTGAAACCTCCCTTGAAAGAAGAGGATGCAAGATACTATGTAGAGGGAATTACAAGTCTAGTTTGTACTTGCAATGATTGTAGATGAAGCAGAATCTGTGTTTATAGGTTTCAGCCCTAAAATACCATGTTTAAGGCTAAGAAGATCAAGCCAAAAGTATCACATAACAGTGCCAAAAGATGTTCTTGAAACTTTCTACAAAGAGTATAGCTTGTAGTCACTCATGAGAACCAAGAACATCCCATGTTTTACCAAGATTAAAGAAGAGGATCACAAATTAAGATTCAGCCCATCAATGCCTTGTTTTGAGTTGCCCACGGATAATCCAAGATGACACAAATAATCTCCCAAAGAGTACTTTCAATGCCCTTTCAAGGCAAGAGTGATTAGATGCAGCAATTACAAGTGAAATTAGAGTATGTTCTCTTCATAAACCATAAGAATTGAAGTGGAGCAACAAAGAGACATGATTCAACCCAAAAAAAAGAGAGTGTTGGGTTGCATATGATAGTCCAAAATTCAGATATTTATGTCTCCCAAATATCTCTTCTTGATAGAGAAGAAAGTCTACATCAATAGGTTGGTACATAAGACATTTCCCTTCTCTTCTTCTCCACAAATTCATGTACCACTTGAACCATGCCAAAGGTGCTTTGTAAAACAGAGATTCGGCCCATAAAAGAGCAAGATTAGGCCTTTCAGTTCAGCCCATAGTTTTGATAATAAAGATCAAGAAGTGGAATAAGAGGCTCACTTGATAGGAGAGAGTTGCTACTTCATAGACGCAAACAATTATCAAAGCTTGCTTCCCTCTTCAATGAGCATCCCCCCCATGAATGGGTTGCTGCCCTCCTCTTTATACATATTTACCTTATTTTCCACAACCAGGAGTGACCTGCCATTTTTGTCAATGCATGGAAAGAGAGGCACTTACAGTTCAAGTAGAGTCTTCTTCTGTTGCTTTTGGTTGCATGGCCTGACCTCCTCCTTTGTATAGTAGCTTGGACTCTTCTCTCACTCCTCCATTCATGTCACCCTGAACTCCCCAAAAATCACGGTGGAAAATGTGGGCTGATCCTCCTCTACCACAGCCTTAACGCACAAAGGTTTTGAAGTTTCATAAGTCATGCTAAGCCATTTATACAATGTCATGTGTGCACTAAGTTGACCAAATACACTTTGGAGAATTATATGAAGCCTAGGAGTGTTGTTTTTCCATTCGAGCTTACTGACAAAGAAGCTTACAAGGCAGAATCAAAGGGCTAGAGTTCCAACAACCCAATCTTACATCATGTTTTATGCTTGGTGATTTACATGACTTATTACAACTTGTGGTCAAAGAAACAAAGTAGAGTGGGTATTAACTTCAAGGTAGTCATGATATTGTCTTTATTCAAGGTGGGAACATAAGACTCAAGGCAGAAGGACCAAAGGAGGAAGGAACTTTACGTTGGAATGAAGGACAAGAGTGATTGAAATAGGAAGAATAACTTATTTCTTAATGATTTTCCCTCTCTACTTCTTTGTTACAAAACGACTTACAACGGATCTTTTAGAGGTGGTCCTTTGCCTGCTCTGCAAGAGGTCCTTCATGATCTGAGAGTGTAGTAGGGGGTTCTTCACCGCCAGAAACACGCATGTATTAATGGTTCATCGCAAGACTGCCTATAGAGCCTGTTCATTCTAGGAGCTTTGCCTTCGCACAAGATGGTAAGCAACTGATAGCCCTTGATCTTAGCTTCGCTTTGATACCACCGATGCGCAAATCAGGTGTTGTATGCATGCATAGTGAACGCCGGAAGGTCCTCCAAGAACAAAGAACTCTACAAAAGCTTAATAAAGGCAAAAAGAGATTTTGCATTATAAGAGATAAGAAGACCAATTGGGTGCAATCTCCCCCCATTGTGTGAGCGCTACACAAGGCATGTATTTATAGATTTATTAATCTCCAAACTCAAAAATAGCCCACTTTACAATTAGCATGCTTTTGGCTTTTGTGCTTGCTTTTGCCCAAACAAAGAGTAAAGCGTTTCAGCATCCAAAAATCGAGATGTGCCCAAATACAATGTCAAATAATAAAGTATTAAACCAAGTGCCTATGCGCATACAAAAATAATAAATGTTTTTCAAGTGCTTTTATAAATAACTGCGTCTAAATAAATATTGGGGCCAAGTATTTAGTGATAAAGTGTGCACCCATCAAAAATAATAATTCTTCTAGGTATTTTGAATTCACACCATCACCCGTCGGTGCTTCCCAATGCCACCGGTGCCTGCTTTACACATCAATTGAAGCATTCACAATTGTTAAAAAATAATAAAATAAAACCCACAAAAGTGAATATCTAGCAGTCTTCGGCTACAAAATAATTAAATGGGTTGAAACTCTGTCCTAACCTTAATTTAATTTGAGTGTACTCTAAAGTCATAAATGTCTATTAATTTGATATGTATTTTGTGGAATCACCCACGTGCACATTAAATTAATCTAACACCCAAAAAGGACAAGCGTCCCCATCAACTTCTCACACAAGGAATCCACCTTGTGTACGAGTCTCGACAAATAAATATAGTTTTACAGAATCCACCAAAAGACCTCATAGAATCCACTATGGAATATGCCTCTTGGCATTAGGATCTCCACTTCATGTGGGAGTTGTCGAAAGATCACATACACTTCACGACTGCATGCATCTATGTTGTAAACTTAAGTCCTATGTATTTTTTCCAAATCGTTGTTCTGGTCCTTATCTTTTGTCCTTGGTTTTCTTAACTCTCGTCCTTCTCTCTCTATTTTTATGCTAATTGAATGTTTAGCAAGCAAGGTTTTCTTAACTACAATTCAACTTGTGGTTGTGCATTGTGTGCAAAATATGCTTTCTCTTTTTCTCAAATAGCATGCGTAAAGACACTTAATATGCAACACTTCAAATTTTTTATTGAGAATAGCAAATGACTCTTGTATGTATGCACATAGAGGCTTGCCCATAAGTGGCTTTGTATGAGAGAGAGACAATGATGAATGCTCTAGGAAGGGATGTCCAAAATCCCATAAGCACAGTAAGGAAGAGTGGTACTATCCAAAAAGTTGTATAAGCATGTACTTGACACTCATTTCAATGGAATAGTACTATCATTATGTGTCACTCAAGATTGTGTTTATGAGTCCAAGCAAATCTATCTTGGAACCTAATTTACTTGAGTTACAATGTTTTATATTTATAACCTTCATCCGCCATAGCTAGCATAGCTCTAGATCTATGTTTCTCAACATGGTATCAAAGCCATGGTGAGCTATGACTAGCTTCATTAGAGTAGAGTCCTTCTTTAGCCCTATTTTATTTTGAATGGATAGTAGGAGTTGAACCTACCTTAAGGCCCTCTGTCATATCCATACCTAAGGCTTATTCTTCATTTCATATCCTTCTCTTCACTTAAAATCCACTCAAAGGAACCACAACATTAGAGACCCAAACCAAGCCAATAGCAGAGGTGGATTTGCTTTTGACCATCACTCGGAAGGATAAACCAAGATGTCCCCAGACCTTTCAATGGGGTTAGCAGGGATGCAACTTGCATCAATTTGCAAAAGCAAATGACAATCAATATGGAGGTATCCAATGCCACTTTCAGAAATATCACAGCAGACAAAGGACATAGTCTTATAAAGATTCTATTCACTGTGAAGAGCACAAAATTTAATGTTCATCATCAGCAGACTCAGTTGGAAGCAAACAATAAGTCTAAACCCAGGACTCCAACCAGAGGAGTACATGACAGAATACAATCAGGCAAGGAGACACATGGCTACACACACAGGTTGCCCTTCGAAGGAGATAGAAATCACACAAGCCATGTTCCTCCAGCTGCTCTGCATGAAATTGATTGTGTTGACAGTGAGAAGGAAAATTCTATGGAAAAGAAAGGAGAAATTCAAATTCAACCAAGATTTACATGGTGAAAAATAACCATAGTCTTGACTTTAATCAATGAAACATATGCATTGCACCTCAACCACAAAGTTTTAGATAGGCATGTCCCACCCCACAATCTCTTCTATAAATGCAATCATCCACTCTCTTGTTGGAATGTCAAGGTTTACATGAGCTAGCATCCACTACATGCCTTGGTCATGTGGCACGACATTATTCATTGGTGTGTTAGGTGCCCGACATGAGAATACGCCAATGATTCTACAATTGGACTACACTCATATAGTCCAACCATCCTTGGTTATGTCACATTCATTGTGCCACCTCTTCTTTCCTAACACGTTTAAACTCAATGATTTTATGTATATATGTTATGGTACTTTCATATTGTATACTTAGTTATTTTGTATGAAAGAAGAAGAAAAGAAAAAGAAGAAGATTTCATCCCTATCTCTCTATGTTCTCATGTCTCCATTGCTTTTATGTGTGTGTGCTCTTGGTCTCTTCATCTTTCCCCTCTTGTTAGTTTTCATGGTATCAAAGTTACCCCATTGCTATGTGCAGAGCTCGATTGAAGGCTAAGTGAAGGCATTGGAGCGTGAAAGCAAACAAGCAAGCAATGGGAAAGAAGCTCTTCCACCTTGCCTGATTTGCCATAGGTTATAGCATGAGGCTCTTGACTCTCACAAGGCTACAATCTTGAATTGCAATTGAAACTTTTCAGCAAGAAGAATTATATATATATATATATATATATATACATATATATTACAGACAAGTTTGTTAGGGCTTGCTTGCTATTATTTTTGGCATCTGAGATCATTTTAATCTCTGTTCTAGACCTACAAGTGGTCTCAACAACAATTTTTGGGTATACTACAATTTTGACTCTATTAGCCGTTTACAGGTGTACAAGTTACAAATTTTAAATTTGTAAGGTTGCATGTGTTTATAAGATTCTAGATATAAAAGGTATTTATATACATATTACATATTGTAGTTATTATTATGTGGTCAGTAAAAACACTATGTGTTTAGTTGTGATGCACACATAGTATCAACTTGCCTGCTGACTGTAGTGTTTTGCAAGGTTTTATGTTTTGTCGAAATGTCTGATTACTTCAACCAGATTATCAATGAGAAGCTTGATAAGAACAATTATCCTGCATTGAGGTATAGGATGATAAATTTCTTGAAGGCTAAAGATTTTTGGAATTCCATTGAAGGAGATATGGTAGTAGCGCCTGAAGTTCCTGCACGAAATGCTACAATGGAACATGTAAACTACAATGGTTAACTACAAATGTCCTGCAGCCATCTTCATCAAGCTCCTCATTCCTTTCATAGACTTCACATTCCTTGATAGGTACATCATCAACAAAAGGAAGAGTAAGCTGTGGAATAAAGTCCCTTAAGACTTTGTGTATAGCATTCATCATATGGGCCACATAATTTGTTGCACCTTGTGGTAGAGTATACATGCGGACCAATCCAAGAGGTGTCTTCATTGTGGTAATGTATCGGCTCTCTAATGAAAGCTAAAATTGGTCATATCTTGAATATAGGTCTCCCAAGGAATAAATTACTCTACTTGCAAACTCGTCAACAATTGGACCCGAATCAACATTTCAGATTGTGACACGATTAACAGGCTGTAGATCTTGAATGAATCATAAAGATCCATTTTTCTTGGGCGTAGTAAACCATTGATTTGAGTAAGGTGCTAAAGAAGGTTCTAAAATCTTCATTCTAATCTTTTCGTTCAGAAGTTCCAGTAATTTGGGCAAATGCGCCCTTGGAATATGAATAGGCTTGAGGTTCCAAGGCACATGTGGAACCGTAAAAATGACCATAGGAGCCACAATTTTTGGATGCACACAACCTATTTCACTTGGCTGAAATGCAAAAGCTTTACCATTTTTCATTAGCATTTTCATAAAAGAGTGTTTTTCAACTAATAAAAGAAAAAAATTAACACCTATTTTGAGCTCTTTTATACTTTCCTCTGTAAACTTGTGACCAATATTGGTAGGATCACGAAGACATAGTTGATTTACTACCCTATCAACCAGCCCTTCACTTTCAAGAGGCAATGGAACTGCCACAAGCTTGATTTTCTTATCCACCGTCTTGTATTTTGTCTCCATTTGCACTTCAGCCTTATTGAGAAAACCAATATCTTCGTGTTCAACAAATTCTTGAATTGTTTGATAGAAGTCCAATGTGCGTACTTCTATGGATTGATTTTCAGCCTAATGTTCTGCATGAACAGCTACATATATTTCACCCAATGTGTCAATAGTAATCAGCCCAAAAAGTATGCCTGAAATATCTTCATTTTCAATCATCATGTCATAAGTTTTCAACTCCCTTTTTATATGACATAGATATTTTCTTTCGGATTTAGTAATGGCTAGAAGTGACTTATAACGTCCCATATTGTTGGCTGTACATACATGTAGATTTACTAGAGACATAGCTTCTGTAGCATGAGGAGGCACAATCATTTTACATGAAGCACTGCCATAGCCTCCCTTTACAACAATGCAACCCAAAAACCCTTGAATTATCGAGCATTACGAGGCACAAGATAATCTCACAATTGATCTCTGTTTCGATTATGATCAACACACACAATAAGAAATTGGACATCTCATTCATTATCCTTCCTTCATATTCGAGCATAGGAAGAACCATCATCAAGAGCTTTTGTTTCCAAGTGGGCTTCAAAAATGTAAGGTTGCCCAAGAATGATAGGATAACATCAAGAGTCTTGAAAAAAGAAGTGAAATTTGTCTTTTATGTCTCCAATAGTTACCTGCACATTAGGACATGTAGCATATAACTCTCCAGAAGAATTGTTTGCAGCTCTCATTTGCCAACCTCGATCAACATCTATGTGCCATCCGCCGCTTTCATAGAGACTCCTAGACATGACGTTTATCTCAGAACCATGGTCTAAGAGTGCAAACATAGTGTTTCCTTTTCTCCAATTTTGACAACTATCTCTGTTGTTGCTCTTGCCCAATGCGTATGAGAGTAGTGACTACTTGGAATGAATCCAACTTCATCCTCTTCATGCATGTGCTGTAGCCGTCCTTCTTTTTGAGAGGCAAGCTTCCCAACTGTTTTGGACCAGTCCTTTACATTTTCAGCCTTTAATTCTTCAATTTCTGCTTCCATGCTTTCTTTATCTTCAACTTCAATTGCTGCAATTAATTCTTTAATTGCTTCAAGCTGAATTCCTTGTGCATTTAACTTTTCTTCTTGCACAAATACTTGAAGAGTTTGCAAAAAAGCATGCATTGTTTATTCTTCATCATCACCAATATATTATCTTTTTCTTTTGATCACATTAATAATTACATCATGAAATTCACGTTGGGCAATTCCAAGAATTTCGCCTAAGGTAAACTCAATTTTGCTTCCCAAAATTCGTTCTTCTAGGACTCGTTTGAGATCAGTTGCAGTTTCTATGTCAAACTGCAATTTGTAGCCTGGTTGCTTGCCTTTCTTCTTTCCTTCAGCTTTCTTAGTTTGTAGCGCATCTTCCATCTCTTGATCTGGGGTTGTTTTTTTAGCAAGCTTTGGTTCTTCATGCATTCTTCTAGTTACCCATTTCGAAGGACCAGAAGAGGAAGGGCTAGGTTCATATTCTCTTCTTCTCTTTTCTTCAACCAAGGCTTCTTTATGTTTGACTTCATCCAAATGTGCAAAGGCCGAAAAAAAATCTACCGATTCTTCCCAACTAGTTATTCTTTGAATGCAGTGACTGGCATTAGTCAAATCATCTTTGGCTGCTTTGGCGCATTCCATTTGATCTAATGCATGCATCCATACTTTAGATTGCGCATCAACTTTACATGCTTTCAAATTAGATTTCATTGGCTCAATTTACAGCCCATAGGTAGATGCATCAATTACTATGTAGGCATTCTTTATAGCTAAATCTTCTAATCTTTTCTTTATTCCACCATTGCCAAAATTTAACTCCAGTGGAAGACCAGTTTGAGTTGCATGAATTTTTCCGTCTTTCCAAAAGACGAGCTTATGTGCTTCAGCTTCACGGAAGGCAGTACACCCTCTCTTGTCATGTTGTTGGCTGTCACACCAAATACAACACCTTTTATAGCCTTCTCTCATGGGTCTTTGGGTTGATGATCGTCCTCGTTCTTCAACTTTGACATCCAACTTTTCTACTTTGGAATTAATTTCTGTAAGATTCAGATGAAGATCTCGCATGTTTTTAATGAGTTCATCCATGACATCATTTTTAAGAGGTGGAACAGAAGGAATAGAAGAAGAAAGAGTTAGTTGATTAGTCAAAGAGATAGGGGTTTTTGGAGGTGGAACAATCTCCATCAATGGAGTTGTTGAAGTTGAAGTGGAGCCCAATCTTAGTTGCATTCACTCTCTTTGAGCAATCATGTTAACTACATCAATAACATCTTTCCATGCAATTTTGACTCCTATTTCGGAGGTAGCATCCTCTAGGCGATCAAAAAGCTTCTCTCGCAGGATGGGATCTGCAGCCTTAAGGAATAATTCAATCTTCTGGCCTTCCATACTTTGTTGGTCTTCAACATCAAGTTGTCCAAAATTACTTTCAAACTCATGGTATAGAGCTGTTGCAGCTAATCCTGATGCCAGGAGGCATATTCCACAGTGGATTCCGTGAGGTTTTGCGGTGGATTCCATAAAATTTTATTACCGGGGCTCATACACAAAGTGGATTCTTTGTGCGAGAAGTCGATGGGGACGGCTATCCTTTTCGGGCGTTTTGTTAATTTTATGTGTACATGGGTGATTCCATAGCGGGTGATTTCGCAAAACACATATTTAAATTAATCAACGTTTATGAGTTTAGAGTGCGTACTCGTGATAAATTAAGGTTACGATTGATTTCTAACCAGTTTATTTATGTAGATGAAGACTGCTAGGTATTCACTTTTGTCAGTTTAATTGTATTATTTGTCTAACAATTGTGAATGCTTCAATTGATGTGTAGAGCGAGCAGCGATGGCAGTGGAAAGCATTGGAGGATAGCGTGTAGTCAAATTATTGTCAATATTTTGATGGGCGCGTATCTTAGGCATGGCGCCTATATTTTGTCACGCTTATTTATCAAAGCGCTAGATATTTATTTATTATTTTTTATGCGCATGGGCGCACAATTTAGATATTTGTACTGGACATTGTATTTGGGTACCGCTTGACTTCTTAGGCGCCCATTAGCTTTAATTATTTATTGGCACAAAAGCAAACTCAAAAGCTAAAGCGCGCTATTTTGTAATTTGGGCTATTATTTGAGCTTGAAGATGAATAATATATGAAATACATGCTTTGTGGAGCGCTCACACAAGGCATGGGGGAGATTGCACCCAATTGGTCTCTTGTTCATGTCGTGCAAGCTTTCTACATTGATTTGTGTGCAAAAAGTAGAGTTCTTTTGTTCTTGGGGACCTTCTGACGCTCACTACGCGTGCTTACGACATCCGATCTGTGCACCAGATCCTTTGTTGGGTTTCTCAAACCAATCAGTGAAACTTTTCTTCATCATAAGGCCAGAGTCTTCTAAGAAGAATTCTTCATGTAGGGCTTTTTTGAATGCAACCCAATCCGCACCTTGCTTAAAAAGACCATGGATTCTCTCTTCAAGACCATGCTTGGCTAGTTTGGCAAAATAGCGACTCCATGCATGTTGTGGCACACCAAAGAAGAGCATTTTCTCAACATATAAGTGAATGAAAATAGAGACATTTTGACCATTAAAGTTTTTTAATATTCACCCAACTTTTAGCACCTTGATAGATGTGGAATCAATCTTCTCTTCATCTTGCCTTTGTTGTTGTTGTTGTAATATTTGGATTTGTTGTTGCTGAGTCTGCTACAGTATGCACACCAACTCTTGTAGAGTATCTCCTGAAGATTCCCCCATCTTGGAGTCTTCTTATAACCGACCTTCACGTCGGGTTCACCAATGTCACTGCGCATAGGGTTGAAGGTCACCACAAGGGTTTGGCAAGAAAACTGGACGAGATAGATGGAGATGTGTCTTCAAGAGATAAGTAGATTCAAGTGAATGTGTAGAGGTTTAAGAGAAACTTCACAACCTTCAATTCACCATAAACTTTGACTTATCTTGGAAAGACAGATTTATACATAAGGCATTTGGATAAATGGGTTAAGAGCTTGTAACTTATGGTCACAAAGATGGATGAATTGCAAACATGAGTACAACTTCAATTGATACAAGAAGAGTCTTGCCCTTCCTTGCCTATGAATATAGCTACCTATTTCAGCCTAGGCATGAAGAAGATCTATAAGACACTTTCTCTTTTCAACTAATTAGTACAATGAAGATAGTGGTTCAAGATAAGACTGCCTATATCATCCTTTGAATGATTCAAGGTTATGGAATTAGCATCAATGTTACTAATTTTTCATAAAAATATCATGAGATTCATGACTTAGATCAATGTAACTTGAATGAAACAACTACATAAAAGCTTCAGCTTATGGATTGGCTATTATGGACAGCCAAGTTTAATTCCAAAGCATGGCAAGAAATCACCAAAAGACTTCTTTGAAACCTCCCTTCAATGAAGAGGATGCAAGATACTATGTAGAGGGAATTACAAGTCTAGTTTGTACTTGCAATGATTGTAGATGAAGGAGAATCTGTGTTTATAGGTTTCAGCCCTAAAATACCATGTTTTAGGCTGAGAAGATGAGGCCATAAGTATCACATAACAGTGCCAAAAGATGTCCTTGAAACTTTCTTACAAAGAGTATAGCTTGTAGTCACTCATGAGAACCAAGAACATCCCATGTTTTACCAAGATTAAAGAAGAGGCTCAAAAATTAAGATTCAGCCCATCAATGCCCTATTTTGGGCTGCCAAGGATAATCCAAGATGACACAAATAATCTCCCGAAGAGTACTTTCAATGCCCTTTCAAGGCAAGAGTGATTAGATGTAGCAATTGCAAGTGAAATTAGAGTATGTTCTCTTCATAAATCTCTTCATAAACCATAAGAATTCAAGTGGAGCAACAAAGAGACATGATTCAACCCAAAAAAAAGAGAGTGTTGGGCTGCATATGATAGTCCAAAATTCAGATATTTATGTCTCCCAAATATCTCTTCTTGATAGAGAAGGAAGTCTACATCAATAGGTTGGTACATAAGACATTTCCCTTCTCTTCTTCTCCACAAATTCATGTACCACTTGAACCATGCCAAAGGTGCTTTGTAAAACAGAGATTCGGCCCATAAAAGAGCAAGATTAGGCCTTTCAGTTCAGCCCATAGTTTTGATAATAAATTTCAAGAAGTGGAATAAGAGGCTCACTTGATAGGAGAGAGTTGCTACTTCATAGACGCAAACAATTATCAAAGCTTGCTTCCCTCTTCAATGAGCATCCCCCCCATGAATGGGTTGCTGCCCTCCTCTTTATACATATTTACCTTGTTTTCCACAACCAGGAGTGACCTACCATTTTTGTCAATGCATGGAAAGAGAGGCACTTACAGTTCAAGTAGAGTCTTCTTCTTTTGCTTTTGGTTGCATGGCCTGACCTCCTCCTTTGTATGGTAGCTTGGACTCTTCTCTCACTCCTCCATTCATGTCACCCTGAACTCCCCAAAAATCATGGTGGAAAATGTGGGCTGATCCTCCTCTACCACAGCCTTAACGCACAAAGGTTTTGAAGTTTCATAAGTCATGCTAAGCCATTTATACAATGTCATGTGTGCACTAAGTTGACCAAATACACTTTGGAGAATTATATGAAGCCTAGGAGTGTTGTTTTTCCATTCGAACTTACTGACAAAGAAGCTTACAAGGCAGAATCAAAGGGCTAGAGTTCCAACAACCCAATCTTACATCATGTTTTATGCTTGGTGATTTACATGACTTATTACAACTTGTGGTCAAAGAAACAAAGTAGAGTGGGTATTAACTTCAAGGTAGTCATGACATTGTCTTTATTCAAGGTGGGAACATAAGACTCAAGGCAGAAGGACCAAAGGAGGATGGAACTTTATATTGGAATGAAGGACAAGAGTGATTGAAATAGGAAGAATAACTTATTTTGTGAACTCTCTAGAAAGTTCTAGAGTGTTTGAGAAACAACAGAAAGTTTTACTTTTCATTCATGGGCAAACATTGCCAAGGCATTCCTAAAATAATATCACTAGCTTGCAAAGGCACAACCAAGAAATTTATATGCTCAACACATTCACTAATTTTAATTTCTCAATCATGAACTTCTTGTGTACAATTGTATCTAGTGCCTAAGAATGCAACATTTATGTGATAATGAGTTGGAACAGTAGGTAACTTCAATTCTTTTACCAACTTTGCGAAAATAAAATCATGTCGTGCTTCCATCATCATGAAAAATAATCTTTTCTTGACCATGCACAAAACATTTCATTGTTAATAATGAATGAGGATTTGGCATACCTGGTAAAGTATCTAAAGCATCATCCATCATCATCTTCAGCGAAGTCTGGCATATGTTCATGGTCTTCGTCTTCAGTTGCTCCCAAGTGATTGATTTGAACAACTTGCTTCTTGGATTGACAGTTCACTGCTAAGTGTCTAGGTTGATGACACTTGTAGCAAACCATAGGCTTTGCTTTGGAGACATTATTGATAAGGGCTGGAAATTCGGGTATATTGGGATTTGGCTGGAGAGAAGGCTTAGGGTTTGAATTTGAGTTTGATGGTAAAGTAGGAGGTTGAGTCTAGGGTTTACAGAAAGAAGAAGGAACAAAGTGATTTTGATTGAATCTTTGGAAGTTAGAATTGAATTGCTTTGTACCAAAGTTATCGAAAATTGTTGTGGTCCCTTTTCTCGTCCACAAATTTTATCTTTTGCATCATGCACTAAAGAAATCGCATCCTCCAAAGTCTTTGGCTTGAACATATTCACTTCCACATAGAAGTGACCAAGCAAAACTGGACATATACTTGCACTTGTGGATCACCTCAAGAACATCTTCAAGCATTCAAAGTTGTAGTAAGGCACTCCAGAAACGCTCAGTGTATTGCGGGATGGATTCACGATCTCTTTGTTACATGAGATCTTGTTGTTTGATTGCTTTTTCATGGAATTGAGGTGGGAGAAAATTCTGTAAAAATCTCTTTTGAAAGGCCTCCTAAGTAGAGAGACAATCAACACTCTTATGGACAACAGTCCACCATAATGATACTCTATCTGCTAGATGGTTAGTGACGCATTTACGTTTATCTTTTTTAACATATTGCTCTTCATATAAATAGTTGTCAAACTGACTAATGAAAGCAAGAACATTTTTGCATTCACGTTTCCCATTAAAATTATGGAATTTGAAATGTCCTTTACTTATATTCGCTTCTTTTCTAAGAGCCTGTGCGTCAAGTGTCGCGTCAATCGTACATCAAATAACATCTTTAGGTTGCGCTCCATCTTGATTGACAGTGGATTGTTGAAGTGTAGCCAATTGTGCTTGCAAATTTTGATGTGCTCTTCGCTCTTCTTGAAGTTGCATCATAATTAGATCCAATTTTTTATCCATAGTCAGCTCTGGAAAATCACCTTTGCCATAAAATCTTTCATGTTTTGATTGGACATCCTGCAAAAATCTCAAACAACCTCACACACTCAAAATCTAGTTAGAAGGATGAGCATAGCTCAAATTTGGGTTTACAAGGCTTGCTTTTTTTTAAATAAATGGCTCTTGCTTTTACGATTTTGTTTTTCTCAGGTACGAAAATTGATAATGATCTTCTTCCGAGCGAAAAAGTCTTCCTCATAGACTACGTGTGACAGCCCGCTTTGCTGTGAATCAACTCTGCCAAATTGCAAATGTGAATAAAGGCTTGATGGGTCTACAAAACTAATTCAAGAATAACACAATGTGCCGCTAGATAGGATATTGTAGATTGAATTTTATGCTTTAGTAAAGCTTATAAATTCAAGCTTTAACGAAAAATCTTAAGAATTTGAATCAATCATTTCAAGTCAGTGGCATGTCTTGGCCAAAATCGATGTCATTTAGTTCGTCCTACTGTCGTTGGTCGTTGAATTTTGGAGCTTTAAGTTCTTTTTAAGCTTATAAAGCTTATAAACTCTAAACTTAATAATCTTCCCTCTTTGCTTCTCTGTTACAAAATGACTTACAAAGGATCTTCAGAGATGATCATTTGCCTCCTGGGAGAGGTCCTTCGCGATCTGAGAGTGCAGTAGGGGGTTCTTCACCGCCAAAAACACGCATGTATTGATGGTTCATCGCAAGACTGCCTGTAGAGCCCGTTCATTCTAAGAGCTTTGTCTTCGCGCAAGATGGTAAGCGATTGAAAGCCCTTGATCTTAGCTTCACTCTGATACCACCGGTGCACAGATTGGGTGTTCTATGCACGCGTAGTGAACGCCATAAGGTCCTTCAAGAACAAAGAACTCTACAAAAGCTTAATAAAGGCAAAAAGAGATTTTGCATGACAAAAGACAAGAAGACCAATTGGGTGCAATCTCCCCCCATGCCTTGTGTGAGTGCTTCACAAGGCATGTATTTATAGATTTATTAATCTCCAAACTCAAAAATAGCCCACTTTACAACTAGCATACTTTTCACTTTTGTGTTTGCTTTTGCCTAAACAAAGAGTAAAGCGTTAGGGCGTCCAAAAATCAAGATGTGCCCAAATACAATGTCAAATAATGAAGTATTAAACCGAGTGCCTATGCACATACAAAAAAAATAAATGTTTGTCGAGTGCTTTTATAAATAAGCGTGCCTAAATAAATATTGGGGCCACGTCTTTAGTGATAAAGCGTGCACCCATCAAAAATAATAATTCTTCTAGGTATTTTGAATTCACGCCATCGCCCGCTGGTGCTTCCCAATTCCACCGCTGCCTACTCTACACATCAATTGAAGCATTCACAATTGTTAAAAAATAATAAAATAAAACACACAAAAGTGAATATCTGGCAGTCTTCAACTACAAAATAATTAAATACGTTGGAACTCTGTCCTAACCTTAATTTAATTCGAGTGCACTCTAAAGTCATAAATTTCTATTAATTTGATATGTATTTTGTGGAATCACCCACGTGCACATTAAATTAATCTAACACCCAAAAAGGACAAGCGTCCCCATCAACTTCTCACAAGGAATCCACCTTATGTGTGAGTCCTGGCAAATAAATATAGTTTTACAAAATCCACTGTGGAATATGCATCTTGGCATTAGGATCTCCGTTTGATGTGGGAGTTGTTGAAAGATCACATCCACTTCACGAGTGCATGCGCCTATGTTGTAAACTTAAGTCCTAGGTATTCTTTCCAAATCGTTGTTCTGGTCCTTATCTTTTGTCATTGGTTTTCTTAACTCTGTTGTCCTTCTCTCTCTATTTTTATGGTAACTGAATGTTTAGCAAGCAAGGTTTCCTTAACTACAATTCAACTTGTGGTTGTGCATTGTGTGCAAAATATGCATTCTCTTTTTCTCAAATAGCATGTGTAAAGACACTTAATATGCAACACTTTAAATTTTTTATTGAGAATAGCAAATGATACGTGTATGTATGCCCATAGAGGCTTGCCCAGAAGTGGCTTTGTATGAGAGAGAGACAATGATGAATGCTCTAGGAAGAGATGTCCAAAATCCCATAAGCACAGTAAGGAAGAGTGGTACTATCCAAAAAGTTGTATAAGCATGTACTTGACACTCATTTCAATGGAATAGTACTATCATTATGTGTCACTCAAGATTGTGTTTATGAGTCCAAGCAAATCTATCTTGGAACCTAATTTACTTGAGTTACAATGTTTTATGTTTATAACCTTCGTCCACCATAGCTAGCATAGCTCTAGATCTGTGTTTCTCAACATGGTATCAAAGCCATGGTGAGCTATGACTAGCTTCATTAGAGTAGAGTCCTTATTTAGCCCTATTTTATTTTGAATGGATAGTAGGAGTTGAACCTACCTTAAGGCCCTCTGTCATATCCATACCTAAGGCTTATTCTTCATCTCATATCCTTCTCTTCACTTAAAATCCACTCAAAGGAACCACAACATTAGAGACCCAAACCAAGCCGGTAGCAGAGGTGGAGTTGCTTCGACCATCACTTGGAATGATAAACCAAGATGTCCCCAGACCTTTCAATGGGTTAAGCAAGGGGATGCAACTTGCATCAATTTGCAAAAGCAAATGACAATCAATATGGAGGTATCCAATGCCACTTTCAGAAATATCAGAGCACAAAATTTAATGCTCATCATCAGCAAACTCAGTTGAAAGCAAACAGTAAGTCTAAACCCAGGACTCCAACCAAAGGAGTACATGACATAATACAATCAAGCAAGGAGACATATGGCTGCACACACATGTTGCCCTTCGAAGGAGAGAGAAACCACACAAGCCTTGTTCCTCCAGCACTCTGCATGAAATTGATTGTGTTGACAGTGAGAAGGAAAATTCTATGGAAGAGAAAGGAGAAATTCAAATTCAACCAAGATTTACATGGTGAAAAATAACCATAGTCTTGACTTTAATCAATGAAACATATGCATTGCACCTCAACCACAAAGTTTTAGATAGGCATGTCCCACCCCACAGTCTCTTTTATAAATGCAGTCCTCCACTCTCTTATTGAGATGTCAAGGTCTACATGAGCTAGCATCCACTGCATGCCTTGGTGATGTGGCACGACATTATTCATTGGTGTGTTAGGTGCCCGACATGAGAACACGCCAATGATTCTACAATTGGACTACACTCACATAGTCCAACCATCCTTGGTTATGGCACATTCATTGTGGCACCTCTTCTTTCCTAGCACGTTTACACTCAATGATTGAATGTATATATGTTATGGTACTTTCATATTGTATACTTAGTTATTTTGTATGAAAGAAGAAGAAAAGAAAAAGAAGAAGATTCCATCCCTATCTCTCTGTGTTCTCATGTCTCCATTGCTTTTATGTGTGTGTGCTCTTGGTCTCTTCATCTTTCCCCTCTTGTTAGTTTTCATGGTATCAAAGTTACCCCATTGTTGTATGCAAAGCTCGATTGAAGGCTAATTGAAGACATTGGAGCATGAAAGCTAGCAAGCAAGCAATGGGAAAGAAGCTCTTCCACCTTGTCCGATTTTTAGCTACATGAGGTTGTTGAGTCTCACAAGGCTACAATCTCGAATTGCAATTGAAACTTTTGAGCAAGAAGAATGATATAGCTTGCTTGCTATTATTTTTGGCATCTGAGATCATTTTAATCTCTGTTCTAGACCTACAAGTGGTCTCAACAACAATTTTTGGGTATACTACAATTTTGATTCTATTAGCCGTTTACAGGTGTACAAGTTACAAATTTTAAATTTGTAAGGATGTATGTGTTTATAAGATTCTAGATATAAAAGGTATTTATATACATATTACATATTGTAGTTATTATTATGTGGTCAGTGTTTAGTTGTGATTCACATAGTATCAACTTGCTTGCTGATTGTAGTGTTTTGCAAGGTTTTATGTTTTGTCGAAATGCCTGATAACTTCAACCAGATTATCAATGAGAAGCTTGATAAGAACAATTATCATGCATTGAGGTATAGGATGATAAATTTCTTGAAGGCTAAAGATTTTTGGAATTCCATTGAAGGAGATATGGTAGTAGCGCCTGAAGTTCTTGCACGAAATGCTACAATGGAACATGTAAAGGCTAAAAAGGATTGGGAGCAAATACATAGTAAAGTCATGTATTGACTATCTTTCTATGTCAGAGATAGCATGATAGCCTATTTGCATGAATTTGAAACCCTCGCTATTGTATAGAAAATTTTGGCAAGGTTGTTTGAAGTAAATACAAAGCCCAAAAAGTAGTAGTGCAAGTCATGAACCAAGTAAAATGAGAGAACTTGTACATTAATGATTATGCCTTGAAGACCAAGAGTACTGTGGAAGCTCTTGGATCTATGACTGTGGTAGTTGATGATGATGATGTTATACTTGCATGCTTAGATTGACTTAGAGATTAATAGAAAAGCTTTAGATGATCTATGAATACAAGGGATGATATCCCTAATTTTGCAAACTTGTTTTCTATGCTAATACTTGAGGAGAATAACCTTGGCTTAGATTCCTCTTCTACTCAAAGAAAAGGCAAGTCTGAATAGTTATTTTACTCTATTAGTAGAGATAGAGGCCATGGTAGAGGTTAAGGTGGTAGTCGTGGTCAAGGTTATGATGCACATCAAAATAGAGGAGGATAGTCTCAAGAAAAGGGGAGTCAAAGAGACCAAGTTGTAGATTCTAATAAGCAAAAGAATTATGGTGATATCAAGGAGTGCTAGCATTGTGGTAAAAAATGCCACATTTCTAAATGATGTTTCAAAAAGAAGACTAAAATTAGAAATGAAAAAAGATAATAACATAATTATGCATCCAATAGCAAAAATAATGATGATAAAAGTGAATAGTTGTTGTTATTCAACACTTTATGAATGCTATGATTGTTGATAGTTCATCAAAGAATGATGTATGATATGTAGACTCAGCTGCTTCTAACCACATGACTTCTCATGGAGAGTGGTTTAGATAAATGTGCATTTTAGAATCTCCAAGCTAAGTGGAGATATGGGATGATATAACTCGCCCCATTACTCATATTAGAAATATTCCTTTGCATATGCAAGATGCAAAACTAAGTACTTGGTTGATGTGGTACATATATCAAATATTACAAAAAAATTGGTTTCTATTGGTCACATAATAGAATAGGGATTGCAAGTTTAGTTCACATCTAATGATTGTTATGTGGAAGATCTCAAAAATTACTGCAAGTTGATTGCAAAAGGAAAATGTGCTTGCACGTTGTTTACTCTTGATGTAAGTCTACTTAAAATGGATGCTACCATGTTTACATAAAATTTAGGTATTGTGGTTGATATTGAAATTTGGCATAGCAAAAGTGGTCATGCGAATGTGCAGTAAGACTGAAAGACATGCAGTCAAAATAGATTGTGGATAGCTTGCCCAAGTTTAGGGTTGTGGGATGCACAAAAGGCATACATATGTACATAATGTATGCATGCGCATACACACACACACACACACACACACACACACACACACACACAGAAAGCAAGGCACACATTTTGACATGAAACACATGTATGCAAGAAGCCACTTAAATTGATACATTATGAAGTGTGGGGTCCTAGAAAGACTGCAACTTTGAGTGGTTGCAAGTATTATCTTTCATTCTGTAATCTTTTCATGCAATAAAAGTTAGTTGGTTAGTTTGAAAGTTAGTTAGTCAATTAATAAGTTAGTAAGATTACTAACTAAAGACTAACTAAGGTAAAAACTAACTAGCATTAGTAGCTAATAATTTTCATTCAATTAAAATTTTAAAAAGTCAAGAGTCATAAATCTGACATTTTTCTTGGATTGATAAGGGCCGTAGCCACCCTTCACAAAAAGTACAATGTGAACGGGACTTATGAGCCATATTAATCACTAGTATTAATGTGTATAGTTTGAATGGTCCAAAAATATTAGATTCTTAGGGGAAAAAAACTATTATATTTTAGATATTATCCTAAAAAGATCGAACTAAAAGTCATTTAAAAGAAAAGACAAGTGATATTTTAGTTAGTTTTGGAGAATTTATAAAAATAAAAATAAAGAAAAGTGATTTGCAAAATCGCACGCGCCGCGATCGCAGTCTACATGCAGTAGACAACACTTCAAATAGAGAAAAGAAGGAGTGAACTAAGAGCTTTCTAAGCAAGTGTCTTGGAGTTTTACCCCCCTTTTGGAGCCAATGCAACCATCAGGTTTATGATCTGAGCATCAGATCACTGAGTCTTCTAAGAGCCCCTCCACTCTTGTTCTCAGACTTATCCCCTCCTCTCTAATTCATTATAAATATGAGACATGGGGAGGCACAAGGGAGCATAAGGAGACCCCGAAAGGCTGCAAGAGAGCAGAAGAGAGAGAGAGAGAGAGAGTATACCCCTCCAGGAGATTATGAGAGAGAGCTTGAGAGAGAGAGAGAGAGAGAGAGAAGAATTACCCCGAGAGGCTGCACAATTTCCCTCTATCTCGATCCTCGATTTAACCATCTTTTCTTTCACTCTCCCATCTTGAATCCATTCCACCTTCTTAATCTCTTGAGTCTACTTGCAAACGATGGCCTCCAAGCGAGGAATGTCGTGTGCCAATGACAATCCTACAACCAGCAACAGAGCTTCAGGCGAAGACATCACTATCAATCCAATTGTGATACCGGTCGTAAGTAATGTATTTTCAAATTGATAGATACTTGTTTTAATGCTTACAAGAGATACATTAGGCTCCATGCCTTGTGGCGCTAGAATAGGTCATTGAAAAGGATAAATAGCATCTCAAATATTCAAAGATGAAGTTCGTGAAGTGCTTGTATCAAAGGGAGTTAAATTGCACCTAGTTGCTATGTGATGAATCCATGCATAGCATAAGCAATATATGGGACACTAAAGTATTGAGCATCGATGAGTCTTTGATTAATCTTTATCGAGGATAATATTGTTTAAAGTTCACAAATGCATATACACGGTAGATACATGGGAGAGATTATGTAAACTTTACATCGATGACATGCAACTCCTTGCCTTAGGAGAAAGGAATATAAAGCCAAGAAAAATATGTTGCATAGTAGGAAAATGCTAAAAGATAATTGTCACTTAGAGAAGAGGCATAAATTCTCTTGCGAGATTGATTAATTTGCATTGGAATGATAGGACTTACGTCATGTATAGTATTGGAACCTTTAGCATATGCCTTAGGCTAAAGAAGGGAATATTAAGTAAATTCTACTCTTTGGTCCTAAGGGGGAGAGTGAATATGCGATAGAATTATTGTTGCGTCTATTATTGTATTGTTTGGAAAAAATAAAATTAGTTTTGTTGGTTGATTGAACAACATCCTAAATGCTTTTCTTTCAATCAAAGGATTGTTGCATTGTGATTTGGATAAATATTCCAAGGCTTGTGTTGATGGCAAATGCATGGCAGGGGTCTGTAATGACAAGTTGCCATGGGAATAAAGGAATGTTTTTCTAGATTATGATATTAGGGCTTATTGCTTTGATTGTGCTTGAATTTTAATTGGATTAATTAAGGAAGGATATTTTGCACACGTGGATCATCTCCAAGATCACATCGCGGATTATCCCGAGAGGGCACTGCTCGATTCACAGGCTGATGGTCGAGTGGTGAAAAGGCCAACCATGGAAAATGGCATCTCACTTCTAGACCGCTTGTGGGTCAGGTGGAGCTCTGGACACCCCTTGCCTATCCAGAATGGAGTTGGAGATCCTTGTGATCCAAATGTCTAGGACATTGGAAGATCCTATTCTAGATAAAGGATGGAAATTTCAGTGCCATGAGACTTGGACTGGGTACTTCTGTTGGACAGAAGGAATACATAATTCTCATGTATGGGCAGGAGACAAAGATTAACTTAAAGATAAGTTAAGGAACTTGTTTGATAAAAGGACTTCTTGTTTTGTTTTTGTGCATGTGTTGTAAATTACGTAAATGAACTCTGTGCCCTAAAAGGCTTAATTAATGAAGCTGATTTTAAATGTCACACCTAAATGTGATAGGACGTAATTAGACAACTAAAGCTATCAAGGGAAGCGAGTGGACGGAATCCCCTGACGGGTCTGTCCTATGGCTGGGTGGTCCCAGAGAACTGGGAGGCTTCTCACAAGGATTTGCCATCGGATGACTTTAGGTATTGTTACATTAGAACCCGATTCATGCTGTTTTAGGGGATCGGAATGGAACTATGCCCTTCGGGCAGAGAGGTTGAGCGGTGCATCCCTCTCGTTTCCCATTCTCTATGAACCAAGTGCGGCATGAGTCTGCTTTGACTCTGTTGTTCCTACTCAAAGTGGGTCATCTGGAGCTCAACGCTAGCTACTTCCTAGAGACTTGGCTAATAGGAAAGAAACCGTGACTTCAGGTCGGTCCTAAGTGGGAATTGTTGGATACTTCCGCTTCGGGGTAGACTCAGGAAGACCTAGATCGCAAACCCTATGACATTCCTTGTGAGTGCCAGGTGGCGCTTTCTAGACTCCCCTCCCGATGGGCTATTAAGATGTGTCCCACAAGTGGTCAAGCAGACACGTTATAGTTGGTATCAGAGCCAGGTTCATGATGATACATGATTGATTAATGTTCGATTCATAGACATATCCTAAACAAAAATAACCTGAGTGGTATGGCTTGATTGTCAGGCACCTTCTGCACCCACGAATGTTGGCATGCAAGAGAAGAAATTTCTTCTCAAGCAAATTAAGGCACCCGAGTTTGATGGAGAAGGGTTAGACGTCACAGCAGAAGCAGAGATACGGATTGAGACAATGGATGACTATTTCTCTGCTTCGGGAACTGCCTCCATGAATCAAGCAATGATTGGAAAACTAAAGTTAGTTGGCCAGGCTCAGTTATGGTGGAAGCAATGGTGCAAAGATCAAGGTATTTCTGAAGCCACTGTTACGTGGACTTAGTTGAAAGATTATGTACGCGGATGATACCTTTCGCCAACCTACCAGACCTTGAAGATGAATGAATTCTTCAAGCTCAAGAAGCTAGAATTAACCTTGGAAGCTTACTACTCAAAGTTTGTAATCCTACTAAAATATGCACCACCTATGGATATTGCACAGCAAGTATCCAAGTTTTGCCATGGCCTGAACACTCCTCTGAACCACCGTCTTGAAGCAATGCATCCAACGGACTTACAAGATGCATTACTCCAAGCGAATCCAATCGTCCAAGAACTTAAATCGGGAAATTGTAGCAAAGATGACTATGGATATCAAGATAAGAGATGTCGTACGTGTGGAAAGATAGGGCATATCCGTAGGAGATGTCCCTACCATCAATGCTTCCATTGTAATGAGCTAGGACACATCCAAGCAGACGGCCCTGATCTAAGTCCAGAAGACATTGAGCCTCCAAGAAAATGAAGCTACATAGGTGTAGTCTATAGATATATAGAAGAATCAGATGAAGACGAAGATTTAGAGCCCACTAAACCTTATTAGGAGGACTAAAATTCCTAGAAGCTTAATCGACATGTAACACAATTGAGAATAAATCCTATTCTTGTAGGTTAATTCGAATAATATGAGTACACTACTTGAAACATTAAGAGTAGCGCAGCGGATGCATGGTGGGTCTTAACCCATAGGTCATAAGCCCCATTAGTGCTTGTCTTCCCCAGTTTCTCTCGAGATGAAGACATCTCGATTTCTCTAAGGGAAGGAGGATGTAATATTTCCACGCAATAAAAGTTAGTTGGTTAGTTCTAATGTTAGTTAGTCAATTAATAAGTTAGTAAGATTACTAACTAAAGACTAACTAAGGTAAAAATTGACAAGTATTAATAGCTAATAATTTTCATTCAATTAAAAATATATTTAAAAAATGGAGGGTCATAAATTTGACATTTTTCTCAGATTGATAAGGGCCGTAGCCACCCTTCACGAAAAGTACAATGTGAATGGGACTTATGAGCCATATTAATCACTAGTATTAATGTGTATAGTTTGAATGGTCCAAAAATATTAGATTCTTAGAGGAAAAAAACTATTATATTTTAGATATTATCCTAAAAAGATCGAACTAAAAGTCATTTAAAAGAAAAGACAAGTGATGTTTTAGTTAGTTTTGGAAAATTTATAAAAATAAAAATAAAGAAAAGTGATTTGCAAAATCGTGCGCGCCTCGATCGCAGTCTACAGGCAGTAGACAACACTTCGAATAGAGAAAAGAAGGAGTGAACTAAGAGCTTTCTAAGCAAGTGTCTTGTAGTTTTACCCCCCTTTTGGAGCCAATGCAACCATCAGATTTATGATCTGAGCATCAGATTACTGAGTCTTCTAAGAGCCCCTCCACTCTTGTTCTCAGACTTATCCCCTCCTCTCTAATTCATTATAAATATGAGGCATGGGGAGGCACAAGCGATGTTAACCCCAACACGAAGAAAGAAAAAGGAAATAAAAAAGATGCAGGGCAAAGGCGGAAAAAAGGTAGCTCGACTGAAGAAAGAAGAGGAGAAAAGGCCAAAAGCGCAAGGGCAACCTTAAAATTCCAAGGCAGCTGCAAAAGGGGAAAGGTGCATTTTAAAATACAAAGGCGCACCGTGAAATCTTGTAAAAGAGTGCCAAGCAGTGGAAAAGCCGGAAAGCTAAAATAAAAGACAAAGAAAAGACAAAGGCCAAGGCGAGAGAAATGGAAGGCAAAGGCGCACCAGGAAAAGCACAAGACAAAACTTGTGTAAAAGAGCGCAAGCGCACCGCGGTTTAATTCGAGGAGCGCCGGGCTCTCACCTGTGCAAATTGTAGATGTAGATGGGCAGTGGAAAGAAAGCTAGGAAGATAGAAGGACGATGGGAAAAAGGGCCTTGGCTACGACTAGCCATGTAAAAAAGGGAAAAAGGGAATGACCGCCCAAAAGGGATTTAGGGTTTTGTATATAAAGTTGAAAAGTGAATGAGAAGCTCATTCTTGTGTGTGGCCAAAAGTAGCTCTCCTCTTCTTCTTCTTCTTCTTGTTCTTGCTTGCTTGAGCTTGTGATTGAGAGAGGGAGTGTGAGAGTGTGAGGGAGTGAGTGTGTTAGGTTGAGGGACCGAGGAGGAGAAGCTCTCCATCTTCTCCTCTCTTCTTCTCTTCTCTTCTCTTCTCTTCTCTTGCTCGCAGTGATGGAGCTTGGAGCATGGAGCTTGAGGATGGAGCTTGCTTGAAGCTTGCACTTGGATTGTGGAGCTACCGGAGTGCGCGAGAGAGGAGGTAACTCAAACGGCATGGAGGTAAGCTCACTACACCCGTAGATATGGATGGCACGTCGGCTATGTGAGAGGTAGCCATTAGTGCTCAGCTTGGAACGCTTGAAACAATAAGCGGCCTGTGGGTCTTGGCGGTTAAGCGAAAGCTCCCACATTTTGGTTCCGTTGCTGGGACCACGGATTTAAGCCTTGAGCGCTTGCGCGCTTCGAATCAAGCATCAAAGTAAGGGTTTTCCCCCGAACCAGTGCTTGAGATACGTAGGAAGTGAGGGGGTTGAAGATGGTATTCGATCTTCTTGGGAAGTAGGTTTTTTTGCTTTTTGAGATTTATGTTGTGAGATGGAGTAGTGTAGGTATTTACTTTGTGATTTGGATGCATTAGAGTAGGAGAAAACAAAGAAAAACAAAGAAAATAAGCACTAGGGTTTACTGTTGTAGAATAGGGCAAAAACAGGGCAAGAATCGTGCAAAAATGGTAAAAAACTGACTGGTGATGCCTAAGATCGGCAAGTGAGCCATTGGGGGCATCAATACTATACACGAGAAGGGGTATAAGGGCCAAAAGTGGCAAGAAAGGCCACATTGTGCATTGCAGGGTTTCAGGAGAGCAGGAGAGAAGAGGAAAGTTGGTGAGGGGATTAACTTCAATCTTGGCATCAAAGAGATATTTGGCTAGCCCAGGTAATTCTACACCTTCCCCTACATTAGTAGGATGGATCTGGAGCTGCTCGACAAGGGGGAAGGCCTCCAGCACCCGACATGGCGAATTTCGTGAGACTCGGCGAAAAGACGCTGGTGCTCGGTGCGTCCGAGTAACGACAACTCTGGTCCAAGGCCCAGAATCGGCCCTCGGACTGCTCGAGTCGACCCACTCGGCCACTACCACTTGGACGCCCACACTCGGGCCACTCGGGCCATCCGAATCGAGCACTCGGACTACCTTAGAGTTCAACCTCGGCAACCACGGCCCATTCGGCCATCTGACCCAGCCTCGGCCACCTGACCCCCAGCCTCGGCAACCTCGGCCCACTCGGCCACCTGACCCCCAGCCTCGACCCACTCGGCCCTCGGACACCCCGGTTCGGACCGCGGTCGAATTGTGCATTCGAACAGTTACGTACGGCCCTTCCCACTTGGCCCTCGAACGTGCCGAATTGGGCACTCGGACCCTGTATTTCGGGTCAATTGGGTCGAGTGTGCAGTTTCACCAAATTTTCAAAAAACTTTACCTGACCCGGCCAACACTCAGTAGCGCAAACTGTCGGAAACCCTTAAAACACTCAGAACTTGATTCTGGCACACGAAATAGGCAAAATTGTAGGGCGCAACCGCTTAGCAGCTAGAGGTAGGCAGTTGCGAGACCAGGGACTTAGACGCAAACCACTAAGTGGAAAAGCCTGATTGGACCCACAAACGACTGAGGCAACGAATTAGAAAAAATCTGAACCCCGAAATTGGCCCCAGAGGCTACATAGAGCGAAAGGCTCATCGTAGATCCACCACTGGGTTGAAACTTCGAGCAAGTGGTTCAAGATTTGGCTGAACAATCCTCCAAGCTATGCATGGTGTTTATTGTAACGGCCCTGCGGGTCGGGGAGGGGACCCCACCTCCCAGACCCCCATAGGGGGCTCTGCCCCCTCTGCATCCTCCCCAAGTAGGTTGGAGAGAAAACGTGTGCCGTGACAGGCCCTCCAATTTAGACCCTCGAGCAGTAATGGCCCTATGTGAGCATGGATGCTCACTTGAAAAGGAGCAACCAGAAGCCCGCACCTGAATAGAGGCAAGCAAAGACCCTAGAACCTTAACAGGCCAATCTAGCCATCAAGGGCAAAAGGGCCACACTACAAGGACACACGTACATTGTGTTCAAACTACGTCTAGTCAAAGCAGAATGCAACATCATCAAGCTATCAATGCGGGGATGACTAAACATGACAGTCCGGACGATAGACGCGGACCCTGAGCAGCGCTACACAGACAACCCAAGATCTCCATAGAGAATCCATGTCTGACTATGCAGCTAGGGACTCGAGGGCATGTATCAGAAGGCTTGAAGCTGTAAACCAAGACCCGAACAATGAAGACATAGTGCCACCTGCTTATCTTAGGGTCAAACTCATCGCAAAAAGAGAGCATAGTGTCGATGCTCTCATTGATGAAGAAGAAGATTTCAATATCTTGACCTACGAAGCATGGACTCTACTAGGTCAACCAGAGCTCAAATTGACTGATGCAACTCTTAATCCTTAAGGGGAACACCCACAAGCACTTCTAGGGAAGTGCAAAATTCTTGTAACTATTGAAACAGAAAGCTTACTAGTCCTATTCTATGTTCCTCCAAATAGCGAGAATTGTGGAAAGGACATCCTCCTAGGAAGGCCCTTCAAAAAGGCAACGAAGTGTGAAGCCGACTATATAGCACAGAGGATACACCTAGCACTACCAGGTGTGAGGATAATCACGACTTTTAGCAAGGGTGACCTCACCAAACCTTGAGGGAAGGGCAAGGAGCGTTTTGACATACCAAGCAAGCCTAGTAATGAGAGCAGGGAGTTGTTGAAAGAGTTGATGCAAGCGCAGGTTGAACAGAGAGAACCAGTGAGCGAGGCCATGCTTGAAACAAAGAGATTAGGAGACAAGCCTAAGGATAGGGCTTGGACTTACAAATATCATAGAAGATCACGAAAGAAGCCCAAGCCTTATAGACGAAGGCATCAATGGAGAGCTAGCATGACGCCACGATGGATATCCAAGGCATTGCTTCATACTCAAGGGTATTATGCAGGCAACCGATGGATTTGGGTACCAAAACCCCCTGCTGAACCACCTCTATTAGAAGCCCAAATTATGTCAAAAGCAAAGAGACGTAGGAGGAAACCTAAATGAAAATCCAAGTCTCAAACCACCTATCAAAAAGTAGATCCTCGGCCTAGCATGCTTAGCAAGCGAATATCAGGGGTAACCGTCGAGCATGCACAAGGTCCACTAGTGCCCAAGGAGCCTTTGACTTCCCAAGAGGATAATGAGCACCACAGGCACAACATTGCTCATGATAAGGCTGATTTCTCAACAAAGCTAATGACAGAATCGTCGAACAAACACGAGCAAATTCTCCAGTCAGTACCAAGCCCATGAGGGAGTCCCAAATCTCCTACATCCTCTTCACCTAAATGGACACGGGAAGCACGGCAGTACCAGTCTCATGCCGCTACTCAACCTGCACAAGTGAAGGCACAAAGGGCAACAAAAGACACGACCACTTTTGATCTGCCTCAGGATTTGACACCGCAGTCTACCAATGGTAGCCAGTCCACTGAACTAGCCACCACTACTTCCAATCAGGGACCATAGCAGTCACAGCCATCGGCCGACTACAACCCTTGCAGAACGTGCCCCTAACAATTCATTTATGGAGGAGGTGCCGCAACCAATATCCTTGACAACTCCAATCCGTCCCAAGCACCTAAAGTGTTCATTAGGCGGTGGCTATGATGCAGACGTAAGCAAGTTCTACTGCTTCTTCATCCTCGTCTTCAATTTTTGTAATTGTGGTGACTCGGACTTTCACAGGGGGATCTAGCATGGGAGGCTCGTATAGTGGATGTGTGGGAGGGTAGTACTTCTTTATGCGGCTACCGTTGAAGAAGCCTATGCCCTCTCCATCGAGGGTCTTGAGCTCCACATTGCCAGTTTGGCTGATGGTGCAAACTCGCAAAGGCCCTAATCCCCTAAACTTCGTTTTATGCATAGCCTTTCACTAAGTATAACAACACGAGGTCACCCCAATTGAAGTCTTGCTGCTTGACATACTTGTCAAACCAGCTCTTACATCATGCCTTTTTGTAAATTGATGCATGGGTAGCTAGAAGTCGAGTCTCTGATAGGTGTTCTAACTCAACTAGGCATTTATCCAGGCCTCCCTTCCATACCATCTCTCTTGAGTGGCTACTCTTAGGCTAGGGACAAGGAATTCTACTAGTAAAATGGCATCAATTCTGTAGGCCTATTGAATAGCTATTTTATAGGCTATTCAATAGGCCCATAAGGCTACCATCAGCTTGGTCCCAGTCTTCTACGTGAAATAGAGACAACTTTGGTCAGGACATTCACTAAGATCTTATTCGTAGATTTTGCTTGGCCATTCTCTTGAGGGTAGTAAGGTGAGAATTTGATATGTATGATTAGAAAGGTGGACAAGAGGTGAGCAATCACTTCATTGATGAAATGCGTACCTTGATCACTAACTAGTACAATGGGACAGCTGAATCGTGAGATCACTTGCTCCTCTCGAAGGAACTTAGTTATGGTTCTGGCATTGTTCTTTCTAGTGGCTCGTGGTTCTTCCCACTTTGTGAGGTAGTCTGTGTGGCAACTATGATGTACTTGGCCTACGAATATTGTGATGTGAGACTAATCGGCCTGATGAAGTCAATTCCCCATTTTTTGAAAGGCCACCTTGCAATGATTGGGGCTTAACTCCATCTTGTCCTTGCGAACAAGTACCTTGGTCCATTGGCATTCATCACAATGCTTTACAAATCACATTGCATCTCGAAAAAGTGTAGGCCACCATAGTTGAGATTGCAGCACCTTGCACGCTGTCGTGTCTCCCACTGAAGTGTCCTCCAGCAAATTCGTTGTGTGCTTCTGCAAGTACATCATGCATTTCATACTCACACACACGCTTACATAGCAAGCCATCCTACCCTATGTCCTGCTATCAACTAGTAGGGTTGCATTTTGAGGATGAGTCACCTAAGTCGGGCCTTCTCGATGGGTCTTTCACCTACGTCGGGCCTTCTCAATAGGTCTTCCAGCAGGTAGTCTATGTTCAAGCACTTGGACTATGTCATTTTCCCAATATGGCATCAAGTCGGTTGTAAACAAGTCTTTCTCGCTAGACAAGTTAAAGAGATGTACATCTGGCAAATCATCTACAATACCCTGTTCTGTGGCTTCTCCTATAGGTATGTGGGACATGTGATCAACCATATAATGTTGTTTCCCCTTGCGCACAACCATAGAGAAGTCAAATTTGATAATAGAAGTAACCATCGAGCAATATGTCCTGTAGCACAAGGTTTATTAACAAGATAGAGCAAGGCTTGATGGTCAACAAAGAAAGTAAAAGGTGTAGCCAATAGATAATGCCAATTTTTTTTTATAGTAAACACCATAGATAAACCTTCTCTCATTGTCATGGAATAATTCATTTTAGTGTCTGTGAGTTGTCTACTAGCGAAACTCGCTAGATAATTGAGATTTTGTTCACCAAGCTGACACAACATCACTCCCACGACAAACTTTGAGAGGCATCAATGTGGACGTGGAAGCTTATGGTCTAATTTGAGGCTCATAGTATTGGTGTAGTTGTCAGATCCTTTTTCAACTCTTCATATGCACATTGGCATTCCTCGATCCATTCGAATATTATTAGCAATTTGTAGAGTGGTCTAGCAATTGACCCATAGTTCAACAAAAATCATTGATAGTATCCTGTATGCCCTAGGAAGCACTAAACTCCCTTGTAGTTGGTTGGTGGTGGAAGGTTGATAATAATCCTAACTTTTGAGAAGTCAGTGACAATGCCGTTCTTGGATACCACATGCCCTAGGATGCATCCTTGATTCACCCAAAACAATTGGCACTTAGGGGGTTCAACGAGAGAGGATACAGTTTGCATCATTCAAAGACCGCGTGGAGTTTTTCTAGGTGTTCTTTCCAACTCGAGTGAACACATAGGACATCTAAAAATGCTTCTAACTCTTGCCAAATCCTGTCCTTAAAGATGGTACACATGAGCCATTGGAATGTGGCTAGTGCATTTGTCAACCCTTCGAAGGGCATGACCATGCAGGCAAAGACACCCCACTTGGTAATGAATGCAGTCTTATGCCTATCATCAAGATGCACTTGCACCTGATTGTAACCTAAGAAACTGTCCATGTGTAGGCTTCCTTTCTAGCTACTCGCTCGAGTATATACTCAATGTATGACAGTGGATAGTTGTCTCTCTTCATTGCAGCATTGACTTTTTTATAATTAACTCACACTCTGATTTTTATATTCTTCTTGAGGATGATTACAATGGGCGAGGCCCAGTCCATATGCTCAATTTCATAGATGGATCCTACTCTTAAGAGTTTATCTATCTCCTCCTACCGCATGAGTATACTTAGGATTCATTGGATATGGTCACTACTTGACCGACATTGCATCAGGTATCATGAGGATGTTATGAGTCACTACACTTGGATCCACTCCTTTCAACTCCCAAGCAAAGACGTTTGTGTACTCTCATAGGAGAGCAATGAGACTTGCTTCTTCCTACTCGCTCAAGTCATTGGCAATAAAGGTAGGTCGGGGCATCTCCCCGTCCTTAGCCAAATTAACCTATTTCACTTTGGCACATCCTTCTATAGGCTCACTCGCTTACCCTTGTCATTTGGCTCCTAGCAAGATCAATACCCTATCACCTCTCTTAAACTTTGTCAATCATTTTCATAGGTCTTGCGGTTTTTTCTATTTGCTAGCTTCCAACTCCCTAGACTGTCTCTTCCTTTCCTCCCTCAACCGTTAGTGCCTTAGGTGGACCGATAGGTCTCCCTTGGTGCGGTTTGTATTAGGAGGCCGAGGTATTTCAGGGTCACTATCTGAGCTCACTTTCAATTCAGAATCGAATTCTCTATCGTTGCTAGAAGAGGGAGTCTCTCCTGGTGGTCATGGCTTTAACAGTGGCTCCATTCCCAATAGAGGCACGGCAAGTGGCTAAATACTTGCTCATAGTCCATCACCCCTAAATTGTCTAGCCAAGTGCGATCACAATCAGTTTTGAGAACTCCTCTTTCAATTTTGAATGCATTGGCACTTTGCGGCTTTAAGTCTATTCTAATCTACTCAGTTACTCGAGCATCTGTGCCATATTCTATTGTGTTTGTCTCCTCTTTAGTGTCTTCGTTCATAGAATAACAGTCTTCATACTCATCGTCTAAACTGTCCTCATCCGATTGCTTGTCATCTCCTAAGCCTCGATGCCCCGTTTCTTTCTCATCACTATGACTGGGTCCCAATTGCACATCAAGTTGAGATCGTGTACCTTGGTCCACCTCCACTTGGGTTCATCCAAGAGATCCTTGAGAGGTTTGAGATTAGAGGCTAGGTTGCAAACTAGCTTGTCCACCAAGTGCTCTAAGATCTTGTGGAGCTCTCACTTGTTGTTTGGGATATGGAATGCAATAGGGGTGGGCCATTCACTAGGGCTTGTGGCCATCATGCATAGTGGCACTGAGGTTTTTTCCTTGGGCTCGCCAATTTCGTTAGCAACTTGTTTGCATTCCTCATTGTCCAAGAATGGCAGATCGATAGTGGCTAGCACATGCATCCAATCACACTCATCCTTAGGGCATGGGATATACTTTATTAGCAGCCCCCATAAGATTTTCCAACCTGAGTATCACCCTTCAGCAGAGCAAAGCTAAGATGGTGTCAAGGTCGACTTGCATGCTCTTTTAGGTGTCCATTTCTACCCTCACTACTTCTGTTCAATTTCCTAATAAGATTATATCATTTTCCTAGTCTTCTATGACTCATGCATTCTGCATCTAGGGTTGGCCTAGCAGGACATCATAGTTGACTCCCTTCATGAAATGAAGTCTATTGAGAACTAGACTCCTACGATCTTCAATGGCCAATTTTTTAGCACTTCGAATAGTTTGACCTTCATTCCATTGGCCAGTGTGACATTAAACCTAGTGTTCTTAATAGGTAGGTCACCCTAAGCCTGAAGGACTGCGTGGCTAAGCACACTGACTCTTGCCCCCATGTCTGCGATTCCTTTCTTTGTTGTGTCTCCTAGTGCTAGGACTGGCAAGATTGTATGCATCTTTGTGCATTCCTAAAAAGTGTTGACATGTAAGGTCTTGGGCACTAAGTGCAATGTCAAGCTCAGTTCCTATGTCATTACGTCATAGTCATGCAAGTCAACTGCCCCTTGCTCAAGCAGTTCTTCCACCCACTATTTCAACTCTTGCCACAGTGTCGAATGCTACCTAAGTAGACCTCCTAAGCTCAAAGTTATCGGGGTGGTTACTAGCATCACGAGAAGATTGCTAGTTGTTTGATTATCTCTTGATTCTGCACTCCTTGGGCAATGGCCCTAGCTAGCTTGTTGGCTCGTGGTATTTAAGTGATGTCTATTATTCGACACATTTTGAGGTGCAGTGGCATCTCTTGACTTCGGTTTCATAGGTGAAACTAGTGTGCTCACACTAGCGAGATCATCGATTTCATCCTCCAAGTTGGGCTCAACGTCCTTTAAGTGTTCCTGGGCCTGTCTCACCCACTCTTTAACTTTATATATGGCTTCGAGTTGGTGCTTTAGATTGGAGTACTTCCCAACCTTAGCACTCCCTTTTTTCGCAATCTTCAGAGTAGATGTTTTTGCCTCTGCTTTTGTGACTTTCTTTCATGTGGGTAGTGTCGTGGAAATCTCAATTTTAAGCATGACCTTTACGCCGCTTTTCTTCTTCCTTCACTTATGGCTCTTCTTTCCTATTGATGGTACGTCTAGGTTGCTAGGCCCTAGCAATGACATGCCGGCCCGCCTCATATGTGCTCATGTCATAATATGCAACGGGATGGGCATAGCCTCTCTGTTGAGTATTTCAACTCCGAACAGCCCCAATGGCACGATTGCCAAACTAGAGAATGGTTTCCATCTGGGAAAATTGGCAAATAGGTGGGTGATTCCACACTCTGCTCATTTGAGGTCGGTCTTTTCTCAGTTGTGGCTTGCTCCCTCTCGGGGCAGTGCAAGGAAATATGCCCTGGGTGACCGCAAGTCTAACAAGCAATAGGCTCTTGGGTCTATCCTCTTAGGCCTCTACCTCTACCTTTTCCTAATGCCATCACCTGCACTGGTCAATAGTCCATAAGGATCATATTTCCCTCTTCATTGTATAAGACATAAGGGTTCATATATGCCTATTTGTCATTTGGCTCCTCCACGTAGTGGACAGGACCATCACTCAGTGGGTGGGTTACAAAAGGTCCATCGGCCGGCCTAGGTATGCTTGTGGGGTTAATTTCCATCCTAGGGACAACTAGTTTTGCATCATTAGGTGTTGGAAGAGCCAATGGGGCTCCCCTCCCAAAGAAGTTTAATGGCCTACTCCCTAAGTAGTACGGTTGGTTGTAAGGTTGCAAGTATGAAAGTCTCCTTGGAAGTCTACAATGCATGGCATTGTGACCGAACTTGCCGCAATTGGTGCAAGGTCAAAACTAAGGTTCTTGACACTCTGCTAGGAGTTGGTTTCTGCTCCAATGCACACATTGAACATGTGGGCACGTAGGTCTCCTTACCATCTCTTGTAATCGAGCTAGCTCCATTTTCATTTCTACTAGCTCTTGACTCTAGTCAACCCTTTTTTCTTTATCTTGGGCGCTCGGGACTGACCAATCGCTAGGTGTTGTGACCCTTTTTGAGGATTCAAAATTAGATTTGTCTCGATTAGAGCTCTGGGAGCTTCTCTCCTTGAGCTGGTCGTCCACTTGTATGGCCTCTTCAAAGACCCTAGCTAGTGTGTCTCTCTGTAAGCTCAAGTTTCCTACCAAGGCTTTGTAGAGTTCCTCACTGCGTATTCGGTGATAAAGATTGTGGAACCACTCTCTCGATGGGTCATTTGTTAGTTGGTATTCTCTTGTAGAGACTCTGCACAAGGCTAACGTAGACCCTAATATCCTCTTTGTCGTTCTACTTAACATTCATCAGTCAAACTATGAGATTGTCAAAGTACCCAGCCTCAGAGAATCTCTTAATGAGGAGATTATTAAGGCTGTTGAAGTTGTTGCATTCTGTGGCATCCAAGCTCATGTACCATATCCTACCCTTATTGCCTAGGCATAGGCTGAAAGCTTGCAAGTGCTAAGCAAGATCAGTGAGGCCATTAGCCTTGCAAACCTACTCGAATTGCTCTACAAAACTATACAAGTTGTTGCTACCTGGCACTGATATTTGTCTAGTTGCTTTGCAACTACAGGATCTTTGATTGGCTCTTGGAGCCCTAGGTGACTCCTAATCCAATGAGCAATGAGGTTACTAAGGCTACCACACTCTGCTCTACTGATGTATTGTCAATAAGCTGCATTGTAAGGAGCTCGCTTAGCATTAAGTTTGCCTCTAGCGCTCTCTCTCTCTGCATTAGGTCTTGTTCGATTTCTATTCACTGGAGCTAACACGCATTGGACTTCTCACATCTCTATGTCCTGCCGCAATTTCCTAGCTTGATGCTCCTAGTTGTAGGTTGCGACGCTCTGCACACCACCTTGTGTGCTAATTTCCTCTCCTCCTTGAGGTCTACAATGATATCCTTTGATGGCCTACCATGGTGGTCCATCTGGGTTTGGAGATCGTATTTACTCACCATTTGTTGGATTTCAACTGAAAAACCCTCCCAAGTCGAGCTTGTCACTTTCGTGAGTCACATTGGTTCTTGCCATGTATGTGGCCTCTCGCTCCACCAAGTTGTTGTTGTAGTTGGTCGAGTCGGGCAGTGTTATGCCTCCAATGGTATTGATCCTTCTATGCGTCTAGCTCTCCATGTGTCGGGTCTCTTTCTTGGTCTTATAGATTGGGATTCTTGATAGCCATCTAAGTCTGAGGGTCGCCTCCTATTGATAGGTTTGTTCTACTTATTATATATGGGTGTGTTCCTTTCTTTATTACAAAAAACCCTCAACTTATGTACACCTGTGCATGGTGTTCTTTTCATGCACTATGCGAAATTAGGCTTTTAGTTTTTTTTTTTTTAAGTGCACTTCAAGTGCCAAAAATAGTGTGGGGTGCAAATGCAAGATGACCAATGCAGTTCTATCACTCCCTTGTACATTCTCGACCAGGTATGCCTCCAGGCTCAATTGTTGGCCACTCTCAAGGGTCTCTAGGGTCTCTACTGTGTCTTTTAGCTTGGCCAAATCATAATCAGAGTCTACGGGTCAATTTGTGGCTCTAGCGAGTCAACTAGCATTGCTTCTAGGACTGTAGGTCTCATTGCACACAATCAAGAGGCTCCACGAGTTGTCTGATGCATTTGAAGGCTATCGAAAGGTTTTCCTATTACGGAAGTTGCTCTAATTCGCTTGGGATATGCTAGATCAATCAATTTTCACCATCAACCTTTGGTCCAATTTGACAAGGTCCAATTCTTAGTGTCCGATTCCCAAAATCAGACGTCTGAGCATGGGTGGGTTCGTGTTTGTCTAATTTTGATCCATCAGATTTCCAGGTGGTCCAATTTCGAGTGTCCAATTTTAATGAGTCTAAGTGTCTGATGGGGCTGATAATCTAAATCACACGAGTCACTAGGGGTCCGAATCTAATTCTTGGTTTGCATCCAATCGAATGGGTTGAGTAGTGTCCAAGAGTCCAATTGTCAAAGTCAGACTATCTGATTATCTAGAATCAGACGTTTGAGTCCAATTCTGGGGATCGATCTAGTCCAATTCCGATGGTGTAATAATCGTGATAGTGTGATTTCGATTCATGGTACCAATTCACTGTGTATAAAATCACACACACCTCCAGAATGCAAGAATGGACAAGGGGCAAGGTTCGATATACCTAGAATGGTCGAAAAACTCCCACACAAGTCAATTGATATGTCAAAGGCCCTAGTTATCTCTCTTCTCTCTCTCTTCTCTCTCTCTTTCTCTCTCTCTCTCTCTCTCTCTCTCTCTCTCTCTCTCTCTCTCTCTCTCTCTCTCTCTCTCTCTCTCTCTCTCTCTCTCTCTCTCTCTCTCTCTCTGTGTGTGTGTGTGTGTGTGTGTGTGTGTGTGTGTGTGTTGAAGCTAAAAATGAGCCTTCACCCTCCCTTCCTTGGGTCTTAAACCTTTGTTCCAATGCCTGATTATTACCTCGTTAGTGCTCATGCCTTGTCAATGGATTTCAACCCTGCTTTTCCCCTATTTTTGCCATGTTTTGAGCATGTTTATAGCAGCAACCCTAAAGTGATTCGCTCTGATCTCTCGATCCTATCCTACACTAAATGCAACAAAAATCACAACTCAAGCACTAAAATTATTTGTCCTACTTGCATAATCATCAAAACCCAAAATACTTGCTTGCATCCAAGATTAAAGTCCAAAATATCCTACCTACATCAAGCACTGCTTCAAGGATGAAACCCTACTTCAACGCTCGATTTGAAGCATGCAAGTGCTCAAGCTTCAATCCGTACGTCCTAGCAATGGAACCAAAATGTAGTGGGAGCTCACACTCAACCACCAAGACCCATGGACCACTTATTGTTCAAGCATTTCAAGTGAGCTCTAATGGCTATCTCTCACCTAGCCGATGCGCCTCTGATCCCATGGGTGTAATGAGCTTACCTCAATGCCCAAATGAGTAGCCTCCTCTCGCAAGCACTTCGGTAGCTCCACAACCTAGGTACAAGCTCAAGCAACCTCAAGCCTCCTCCTTTGAGCTCCATCCTCCATAGTTGTGTGCAAGTCAAGGAAAGAGAAGAGAAGAGAAGAAGAGAAGAGAAGATGGAGAGCTTCTCCACCACGGTCCCTCACCCTCACACAGTCACTCCCTCACCCTCTCACACTTCCTCTCTCAAGCACAAGCACACACAAGCAAGGAGGAGAGAAGGAGAGAGGAAGAAGAAGCCACTTTAGCCACACACCAAAGAATGAGCTTCTCATTCACTTTTTGAGTTTATATACAAGCCCTAAATCCCTTGGGCACCCATCCCCTTTTTTGCATGGCCGGGCATCTTGCCAAGGCCCTCTTTCCCTATTCCCTTCTAGTTGCCTTATATGTTCATCTATGCTCATCTAGATTTTACAATTTGCACAGGAGGGAGCCTGACACTCTTTTACAAAATTTTGGTGACACCTTTGCATTTTAAAATGTGCCTTTACCTTCGACTTGACCTTTTGCACTTTTGGCCTTTCCTCTCTTCTTCGTTTTGCTAGGCTGTCTTTTTTTGCATTATTCCCTACTTTGAATTTTCTTTTTTTTCATGTCTCGCATCGAGGTTAACAGAGTCCTAGAGCAAGGGTTTAAACATGAAGCATACTAGCAATTATGTGTGTGCCTAAGTAGGGGCAAGGTTGTGCTCACCCTAAGGCATACCTATGCATGAGCTAAAATGGGATGCTAAGAGTGAGTGGATCTATTCTAGGCATAGGAGTGGGTGCATATGCCTAGAGGGACATTGGATATGACTAATGACTCCCATTGTACCTAGGAAAAAGGAATTAGGACCCTACTAATGCTATGGTGAGAGTTGTATGTATGGGTGAGAATTCTAGTGTGTACCCCAACTAAGCCAACCTTGTAGCCATGTAAGGTCCCTACCTCATGGTCTATGCCAAGGATGATGTTACTTTGAGAGATGGATGCATGTATAGTTGTAGCTAAGGTAGTGGTTTCTTAAAGTTGGAGGTATGTGTATTTATGGTCCCCAAGCCAACTTGGAGTTAGCAACTTCTAGTCTTTGCATGTGCCCAATGGAGTGAAGCATGATAATCAAGGGTTAGAGTGTCTATATTCATGTGATCTTGCTAGGATGTATTTTCATATCTAAACTTACATGGATCATGTCATGGTATGGTGTGAGAGTCTAGTAGCTAATAAATTGAAAGGTGCCTAGGTGTGACAGAGGTATGCCATAGGTGGTGATCAACTATTTTTGAGTGTGACAGACAGCCTATAGGTGGTGGTCAACTAGTATTGAGCTAGATTGTATGAAACTAGTGTTATTGAGTTAGAGCTTCATGATGATATGGTTTGATGGTGCCTAAGCACTCAAGGGTTGGTGACATGTGTGGAAGGTGATGTTGACCAAATCCAATAGTTCAACATTTAGTTGACACATTATTGATCATCATTAAGTCCACTGCCAGGTTCATGGAGTCACACCTACAATATGTTTGTCATCATGGCTTAAGGTATAGCCCTTGACCTCAAATCCTTGCATATTGTGCCCTGGGTCATTTAGCACCCATCAATTTTACTTAGAGGTGCTCAAAATCACACAAAAGTGTTGACTAGAAAGCAAACCAAATAGTATAAAAGTATGATCATGTCCCATGCATGGCATGACCCAAACTATGACAAGGATTTTGTATTAGGATGCACTAGAGTTTAAAAGGAAATGGCAAAATTGGAATCTTGTGGGCAACATTACAATGTATTATTTCTTAACATAGGGATCATTAGACATGGATGAAGTAGGAGAGAGAGAGAAATAGAGGGAAAGAGGACAAAAGCTTTGGGGTTGAGGAGGTGTGATTAAGTTGCTAGATGAATCTTACATCTGGTAATAAGTTGAATATGGATAATCATACTTACATCCATAAGGGATGACATCCTTTATTTGCAATGTATTTTGTATACAATAAATACTTATAAGAAAGGCAAAAGCCTATTGATGAACTCCCACCTCATTTGTGCTAGTCATGAAGAAGTGCAGTAGAGATCTAAAGAAATTCATGGTGGAATAGTAAGTAGGCCTCCACGACCTTGAATATCCTCCATGCCTTTGGCCTCCTTAGAAAATTGGGGTATATTTTCATCATGGAGGGAGTTGTATTCACATTGTAATGGCTTTCCCCTTCAGGTTTGAATCAAATGCAAGTCACACTCAAATTAGGAACTGAATGCGATTCACAAGCTAATGAATATGATCATCCAAAAAATCCCATTCATCAAAGACAACCCAACAATATTCATAGCATCTCCAACATAAACTTACTCGAACAATGTTGCATCAATATGAACGAAGATGTTATAGCTAACAAAAGAGTTCAAAACAATATCTAGTAGTACTCATACATCAATGCAATATTTGGCCTACACATCATCAACTGCGCACCTAGTAGTGGGAAAAGCATCCTCATATGCTATTATAGTTATAATCTCCTTACCATGAATTAAAGTGTCCTACTAATAGTAAGTATAGGAGTAGCTATAGTTAGAATATCTAACCTTTGCACCATGGTGCATTACCGATTTAAGATACTAGTGCATGCATAATAATAATCAATATCATTACAAGAGATAGATGAGTAGTTCATCGCAATAAGAAAAGTAGACACAATCATCATTGACGAGATATTGATGTTGACACAAACAACATTTGGCATAATAGTACACTAGATAGTCAATTTTTGCCAAAGCTCTCTACTCAATTCATTTAACAAAAAGCTTGTGATATTGTTTAGTGACCTTGCACAGTTATTGTCATTCTACAACCATTGGACTGAGTTTTGCCAACAATATCATGTCACCTCATCACTATTTGGACACATGGACAACACCACACCCTCCACACTTCTCTTTGACATGCTTACAACCAGTCATTCCTACAATTCCTACAAGTGATTAGGCAACAATATTTGCCCAAGGAAGAGATACAAAGCATATGATTGCATTGATGAGAAGCAGGTTCTATATTTTGTAGACCAGAGAACAACAATCATAGGCACACAATAAACGTAACCAAAGAGCCAACATTACAAAACTAGTTTTAAGACAAGAACTTCCATAGAATAGAAGAGATAGTAGTCAAGTGACAACAATAACAAAGAACATCAATCTCACCATAGGTTTCACAAATGGTCCCACATGTAAAATTGACCATATCAATAGAACAAATGATGAAATTATCTTTGAAATCTAGGTCATGATCCAATATACCAACCAACAACTAACATTGCAACGTAGCAATCACCAACACAAGGCATTGAACAACAAGTGGTGCCACAAATCGATATTCTCACTAGTGTATGCAAACACTGGTCACAAATCACAATGAACTGTTGTTGCCCAAAAATCACTTCTACACATTAGGAGTGCATCCATGCTCAGACTAGTCTACATGATACTCCCTTGTATAACCAAAATAAAAAACCTGTATATAGTCAAACTTCTAGATCCATGCACCTTTGCACCAATACCATACAATACTATGACTCACACACATAAACAACAAATTTCAACAACTATCGCATGCAACATCCAAAAAACACCACATAAATTGTAGGAAAAACAAAAAAAAATCATTGTTCCTTTTTCTAAGATTATTAATTATATTAAAATGCTTTTAAAAATATTAACACAATTACTTTTTTCTCTTTTTTACAAATAAAAAACATCCACAAAGGCAAAGATGACTCTAGAGGAGGTACACATAACATAAATAGTACTAGCCATAGGAACACCCAACAACAAATCGAGCACCATCTTGTTGACGCACAACATTGTAGGTACCTAACAACAAACTAGATGAAAATGGCAAACATCATTGGGAAAAAATGCATCGATAGTTTCATGAACTACAATGATGTGCAAAATTTGATGGAGGAATTCAAGCATATTCTCAACAACAATGTTCCCAAATAACATAATAAAATTGCAAATAGTACAAACCTTACTATCGTCTTCAATATCCCCCCCCCCTTTAGAATCTAACCCCACTAACACAAATACATCTCATATGCATGACTCAAATACATACTTGACATATTTGAACTCTAGTATGAAGATACATGAGAGATACACATGACAATACACTACAAATAAGTGCCTCAAAAGTCTTACTAGATATCAAAACAAATGATATCTCCATACATACAATTAAGATTCCACACTACAAATTCGACATATTGCTCAAGGCTTGGCAATTGGAACAAAAGAAGAAGCCAACAATATACTAAAAACATACATGGGAAAGAATTACTACACTCATGGCTACGAAAATCCTACTATAACTATTAAAAAGGTAATGTATTTACTCTCAACAATAAAGAGGTTTGCAACCAAATCCATGGCACTAAAGCAATCCATTCAGTGCAATAATATACTTGCTAGGTAAGTACTCGAACATAACTTCTTTTAAACTCACAATACATTTAACCCAAAACAATTAACTATCTCTAACAATAGTAACATTCCTTTTACAAAAGAGTAGGATCGAGCAAACCAATAAGAAATCAAACTTCTAATGGCACCAAAACACCAACCTCAACCACTATGAATGTTGCTATCAACTCAAGCACAACTACATTATCTTGCACCAACTCCAAGCAACACCTACCAACCAATTCAAAAGTGACAATGCAAAGAAACAAGACTAAGTACTTCATTTACAACATCAGATGCAAACAATATGGAAAGGTCTTCATAGGCCACACATCAAACATTGGAAAAAGGCTCTATCAACAAAAAGAAAATCCATCAAAATTTTAAAAAAATACATCAAAACATATGAACCATTTGAATAAAATTTGAGGTCAACATCAAGGCGACAACCGATAACATAGACAAGTCTAGAAACTTGAAGCAATACATAATTCTGAAAAAGAATGTAACTGGTACCAACTACAATAACCTATACGAACACCAAATGAGGTATAAAAAATGCCACATTTTGAAGAGAAGAGACTTAACTTAGCATAGTAGTACATTGTATATGATCTATTCCATGCTTCTCGGCATTGAATAAATAAGTATTCTGTGTCTTTCAAAAAATCATTTTTAATTAAACTAGCACTCCATGCTTGGTGCACAAATCAGATGCTAGATGCGTATGTAGCAAGTGCCGGAAGGTCCCCAAGAACAAAAGAACTCTACTAAAGCTCATAAAACAAGAAGAAAGATTTGCAAGACATGAAGAAAAGAGACAAATTGGGTAAATCTCCCCCGATGCCTTGTGTGAGCGCTTCACAAGGCATGTATTAAATTTATTCATCTCAAAGCTCTTATCCAATTTACAATTAGCATGCTTTTAGCTTTTGTGTTTGCTTTTGCCAAATAAAAAATAAAGTGGTTGGGCGCTCCAAAAGTCGAGCTGTGTCCAAATACAATGTCCAATAATGAAATATTTAAACTGAGTGCCTATGCGTATACAAAATAATAAATATTTATCAAGTACTTCAATAAATAAGCGTGCCTAAATAAATGTTAGCACCACACCTGTAATGATAAGGCGACGTCCATCAAAAATGATAATTTATTCTAGGTAATTTGAATACACGCTATCGCCTAGTGCTTCCCAATGCCACCGTTGCCTGCTCTACACATCAACTGAAGTATTCACAATTGTTAGAAAATAATAAAATTAAACCGACAAAAGTGAATACCTAGCAGTCTTCAACTACAAAATAAATAAATAGGTTGGAACTCTGTCCTAACCTTAATTTAATATGAGTGCACTCTAAACTCATAAATATCCATTAATTTAAATATGTATTTTGCGAAATCACCCACTTGCACATTAAATTAACATGACACCCGAAAAGAACAGGCATTCCCATCAACTTCTCGCACAAGGAATCCACCTTGTGTACGAGCCCCGGCAATAAATATAGTTTTACAGGATCCACTGCAAAATCTCACAGAATCCACTGTGGAATAAAAAACTCACGGAATCCATCGTGGAATATGCCTCCTAGCATCATACCCCCGGGGTGGGATAGCAATTATCCTCAATTGCTATTAGCTCAATGTGGAGCGAGCTGTGAGGGGTAAGCACTTAGATCGCATGCATGCATCCATTGAGCTTCTTCAACACGATGATTTCTAAATTCAACCAAACATCTAGAGTACCTATGGCAAATTCTGGTGGTCAGAAAGTCTGTATCTAGAATAGTTTCAAGTTTAAGGATTTCTATTTCTTCTTCTAACAAAGGAGGGTTTTCATATATAGGATGAAAAGGTCGTAACAGGTAATTAGCCTCTAAAAGGTCATAACAAACTGATATGAAAAGTATTGTGGATTTTCCAATGTTGGGGTAGCTCTAATTTAAATGAATTGTTATTGATTTTGTGAATGATTTTGAAAGGTCCATAAAATCTAGGGGCTAACTTAACAAAAGGGTGTTTCTTAACACTTTGCAATCTTCTCTTTTCAATGCGTAACCAAACATAATCATCAACATTGAAAGTCATGGCTTTTATTTTCTTGTTAGCTTGTTTAGTGTATGATTGCTGGGCTTTCGCAATCATGTCTTCAACTTCAGCAAAAATAGTAGCTTGCATATTGGCAATATCATCAGCAGCTTTAACTTTGTTTGACAATGATGTAACAGGTGTAGGCAATCTATGTCCATAAATGATTTCAAAAGGTGCTTTATGTGTAGCTGTATGTGGTGTATTATTGTATGCAAATTGAAGTAGATGCAAATGTGTATCCCATGTTTGTGGTTTTGAAATTGTGTATGCACACAAAAGATCTAAAATTGTATTGTTAGTAGCTTTTGTTTGCCCATTAGTTTCACGATGAAATGCAAATGAGAAAGCAATCTTATACCTAAATTAGCAAAAAACGTAGTTCAAAAATTATTATAGAATCTAGAATCATGATTAGAATTAATAACTTTTGGCAAACCATGGTTAGTGAAAACCGTCTTCAAAAACAATTGTGCAGCTTGAGATGCAGTTAAAGTTTTCTTGCATGAAAGAAAATATGCGTGTTTGCTAAATCAATCTACTATAGTCCAAGTCATATCATGATTAGCTTGGGTGTTAGGCAAACCAGTTATAAAATCCATTGAAATATGTTCCCATGGTCATTTAGGAATTGGTAAAGGCATTAATAAACCATATTGCTTACCATGGTGTCGTTTGACTCATTGACAAATTAAACATTCAAAAACAAAGTTAGAAACATCAGATTCCATTTGTGGCCTAAAAATTTTTTCAACCAATGTACGTAAAGTATAAATAATACCTCTACGGCCTTGATATGGGGGACAATGAATTTAGTGCAACACAAATGATCTAAATGGAACAGTGACACACAATCTTTTCTCATAAAACACAAATCCATCAAAATAAGACAAAGAATTAATTGGAATCTAATTATTAGCAACTAATTTATTCCAACCAGCTTGAAAATTGGGATCTTGGTCATAGGTATCCTTCATAGTGATAAGGAAATCAAAAGATATAATAGAGATATTGTGGATACTTGGTCTTCTACTTAAGGCATCGGCAACAACATTCTCTTTTCCGAGTTGATATTGGATAAGTGGATGAAAACTTTGAATGAAAGCAACCCATTTAATATGACGGTCAGAGATTTGTGGCTGACTAAGGAGATGTTTTATACTTTGTTGGTCAGTTTTGATCATGAATTCAGATCCCATTAGATAGTGTTTTCATTTACATAAGGCTTGTACTACGACTAGCAATTCCTTATCATAGGTAGAATACTTCAGTTCATAGGGTTTAAGTTTGCAACTAGAATAGGCTATGGGATGTGAATCTTGCATAATGATAGCTCCTATTCCTGATTCACTAGCATCAGTGACTACTAGAAAGAATGGTCGATTAAAATCAAGTAATTGCAAAATAAGTGCATATGTTAAAGCATATTTCAATAAATCAAAAGACTTTTGTTGATTATTAGACCAATGATATACAACACCTTTCTTTAACAATTTTATCAAAGGCAATGCAAGCAATGAAAACTTTCTCACAAATTTTTTGTAAAAGCCAGCAAGACCTAAGAAAGAAAATAATTCATACACATTTCTAGGAATCTACCAATTCAAAATTGCTTCTATCTTTTTAGGATTAACTTGAATACCATCAGATGAGACAATATGTCTTAAGTATTCAATTTGGGTTTGGAAATTTTCACTCTTTTCAGGGTTAGCATATAATTGATTCTGCAACCTTTACGTCTGCCCTTTCAATATTTCATAATGTTCGTTCTCATTCATATTGAGAACTAATATGTCATCAAAGAAAACAATTACACAATACTGATACTTCAAAAATATTTGATTCATCGTACGACTGAATGTGGCTAGTGCATTAGTCAAACCAAAAGGCATAACAAGGAATTCATAATGACCAAATTGAGTTCTAAATGCAATTTTGAAAATGTCAGGTATATCCAATCATACTTGATGATATCCAGATTTAAGATCTATCTTGCTAAAGATAGTGGCTCCGTATAGTTTATCCATGAGGTTGTCTACCCTAGGGATCAGATATCTATTCTTGACAGTGATCTTGTTTAGGGCATGATAATCAATGCATATCCTATAGGTATTATTTTTATTATTGACTAATAGGATATGTGCACCAAAAGGAGAAATATTGGGCCTAATAAGTCCTCAAGTTAACAAATCTTCAACTTGGGCTTGGATTTCTTTCTGTTCAATCTGGTTATGTCTATAAGGTGCTTTACATGGTGGTTGAGAACCTAGGATTAAATTCATTTTATAGTCTTCATGATGTGTAGGTGGTAAACAGGGGGTAAATCAATAGCAAAACAATCTTTAAATTGTGAAAGAATTTGTGCATGCCTAGGATACATCTGATTTTCCTTAGCTTCAACTTCATTCGCCCATACTAAGTATGATTTGCTACCTTTTCTTAATGCACGTTTAGCCTGTGTGTGGCTAAGCAATGGAAAATTATCAATGGTATGCGTTCCATGTAATGTGATTTGTTTTCCATTAGAATGAATTTTCATTGAATGTATGGAATAATCTATGTCGGGATTATATTTGTGATGCCAAGGCATTTCTAAAATAATGTCACTAGCTTGCAAAGGCACAACCAAGAAATTTATGCACTCAATATAATCGCCAATTTTAATTTCTTAAAACATGAACTTCTTGTGTACCATTATATCTAGTGCTTAAGAATGCAGCTTTTATGCGATAATGAGTTGGAATAGTATGTAAATTCAATTCTTTTACCAATTTTGTAAAAATAAAATCATGTGTGCTCCCATCATCATGCAAAACAATCTTTTCATGACTATGTACAAGACATTTCATTGTTAATAATAAATGAGAATTTGGCATACCTGGTAAAATATCTGAAGTAGTATCGATATCATCATCATCTTCCGTGAAATCTGGCATTTTTTCGTGGTCTTCGTCTTCAGTCACTCCCAACTAATTGATATGAACAGTTGAGTTTTTGGATTGACAGTTCATTGCTAGGTGTCGAGGTTGGTTGCACTTGTAGCAAATTACAGACTTAGCTTTGGAAACATTATTGGTAATGGCTGGGAGTTTAGGTATGTTGGGATTTGGCTGGAAAGATGGCTTAGGATTTGAATTTGTGTTTGACGGTAAAGCAGGGGGTCGTGTCCAGGATTTACGAAAAGAAGAAGGAACAAAGCAATTTTGATTGAATCTTCAAAAGATAGAATTGAATTGCTTTGTACTGACGTTACGGTTAGTTGGAAATTGTTGTGGTCACTTCTCTTATCTACGAATTTTGTCTTAGCATCATGGGCTAAAGAAATCGCATCTTCCAAAGTCTTTGGCTTGAACATGTTAACTTCCACATAGAAGCGACTAAGCAAACCAAACATATACTTTTGCTTGTGGATCGCCTTAGGAACATCTTCAAGCATTCGAAATTGCAGTAAGGCATTCCAGACACGCTCAGTGTATTGTAGTATAGGTTCACGATCTCTTTGTTGCACAAGATCCCATTGTTTGATTGCTTTTTCATGGAATTGAGGTGGAAGAAAATTCTACAAATTTTTTTTTTGAAAGGCCTCCCAAGTAGTAGGAAAATCAATACTCTTTGCGAACAACTGTCCACCATAACGATGCTCTGTCCACTAAATGGTTAGTGATGGCATACTATTCTTCATGGAAATAATCATCAAATTGACTGATAAAAGCGAGAACACATTTTTCGTCTCATAGCCCATTAAAAGTACAAAATTTAAAATTTCTTTTACTTATCTTGGCTTCTTTCCTGATAAACTGTGCTTTGAGTGTTGCATCGATCGTACGTCGTATAACATCTTCGGGTTGCGGTCCATCTTGATCGACAGTGGATCTGATGCCAGGAGGTATATTCCACGGTGGATTCCGTGAGGTTTTACGGTGGATTCCGTAAACTTAGATGACCGGGGCTCATACACAAAGAGGATTCTTTGTGCGAGAAGTTGATGGGGACGCCTGTCCTTTTCGAGCGTTTCATTAATTTAGTGTATACATGGGTGATTCCATAGCGGGTGATTCCGCAAAATGCATATTGAATTAATAAACATTTATGAGTTTAGAGTGCGCACTCGTAATAAATTAAGGTTAGGATTTATTTCTAACCAGTTGATTTATTTATGTAGCTGAAGACTGCTAGGTATTCACTTTTGTCGGTTTAATTGTATTATTTTACTAACGATTGTGAATGCTTCAGTTGATGTGTAGAGATAGCAGCAGTGGCGGAGGAAAGCATTGGAGTCTAGCGAGTATTCGACCTTTGGATTATATTTTGATAGGCGCCATGCCTATATTTTGGTTATGTCTATTGAGACATCGATTATTTATTATTATTTTGTATGTGCCTATGCGCACGGATATGTTATTTCTATTTGGACATTGAGATTAGGCATGCCAGACTCTATGGGCACTGTCCATTAGCTTTATTTTCCTATTTTTGTAGAAAGCAAACTCAAAAGCTAAAAGCTTGTCATATTTTTGTAAATTGGGCTATTATTGAGCATGAAGATTAAAATATACATAAAATACATGCTTTGTGAAGCGCTCACACAAGGCATGGGGGAGATTGAACCCAATTTGTCTCTTGTCTCTTGTCGTTCAAGCTTTTACATTGTTTTTTGTGCAAAAAGGTAGAGTTCATTGTTCTTGGGGACCTTCAGGGATTCACTACGTGAGCTATCTGCGACCGATCTGCGCACCAGTGGTATCAGAGCGGAGCAGAGATCAAGAGCTTCCAATCGCTACCAATCTCGGGCGAAGGCGGAGCTCCAGGAACGAACGGGCTCTACAGTCAATCTCGTCGCGAACCGTCGATACAAGCAGACTTCTGGCGATCAAGAACCCCTGTTTCTACTGTCAGATCGCGAAGGACCAGGCTCTGCAGGCGGAGGACCACTCCTACATCCTCACATACAAGTCATGAAGAAACAGTGAGAAAAACTCTTAATCCTCTTTATCAAAAGCTTAATTATAAAGCTTAAGAGCATTAAGCTTTAAAATTCATAATCGTGGTGAAGAAGAGGCCTCCGAATTTTTCGCGCGGGCAAAAAACGGCCCCCCCCCCACGAAAATTCACGCCGTCCCGCCCTGTTTCATCCCCAATAAGCTTATTAAGCTTAAGCTTAATCACTAAAGCTTAAGTCACTCAATTCTCTGCAAGTCACACAGGGCAGATAAGTCGACAAACTCCAGGTTCTGCGCTGCCAAAGTCAAGTTCTACAAGTCAGGTGGAATCAAGTTCTGTAAGTTCTGCAAGTCGGCCTAAGTTCAGCAAGTCAACAACTCTGCAAGTCTGCTAAGTCTGCAACTCTGCAAGTCAGACTAAATCAAAACTGACTAGTACTCAAAACTCCTAGAAGACTTGTTCATATGCAAAAACTTTGAACTGGAAAGTTGTTCGCAGCAAGATGTTCTACCTATCTACAAGTTCGTTGAAGTACTTTCAGCAAACGAAGACAGAAATATTGCAGATTTTCTGAAAATTGAGAAAGAAATACCCAAAAATACATAGCCTTGTAATCCCGAATTTGAGCTACGCTCATCCCGCTAACCTGATTTTGAGTGAGAAAGGTTTGTTGAGTTTTACAGGATGACGACCCCACATATGGATGATCCTATGGCTGAAGACGACTTACCTGAGCCTACCATGGAACAAAAGCTGGATCTAATCATGCTGCAATTGGAAGAAGAGCGAAGGGCTAGGCAAGCACTACAAGCGCAATTGACAAAATTACAAAGAGCATCCACCGATAAAGAAGAACCACAAGCTGAAGATTTGATTCGCCGTACCATCGACGCCACTCTTGAAGCACAAACCATTCGCAAGGAATCAAAGATAAGTAAACGAAGTTTCAAGTTTCGCACTTTCAATGGTATACGAGAAGGGAAGACTGTTTTATCATTCATTAGCCAGTTCGATGACTATTTCCATGAGGAAACTTATCCAGAAAAAGATAAAATCAAGTGTGTTACTAACCATCTGATAGACAGAGCATCACTTTGGTGGACTGTAGTCCGCAAGAGCATAGAATGTCCTGCTACATGGGAAGATTTCAAGAAGAAGTTCATGCAGAATTTCCTTCCACCGCAATTTCATCAGAAGGCTATCAAGCAATGGGATTTACTTCAACAGCGAGATCGTGAGCCTATTCCACAGTATATAGAGCGTTTTTGGAATGCACTCCTACAGCTACGCATGCTTGAAGACGTACCAGAGACGACACATAAGCGGAAGTATATGTCTGGACTTCTTGGACATTACTACGCTGAAGTGAACATGTTCAAGCCTGCTACCCTTGAAGACGCCATCTCCTTAGCTCACGACACTGAAGATAAGTTATGCGGAAGAGACAGACGACCACAGCAATTCCAAACCAACGGTAATTATGGATCTAAACAATTCAATTCCAATTTTAGAAGGTTTAATTCAGGTCGTTTCTCATCACCATCTTTCCGCAAGAATTGGCCTAAACCACCTGCATTACCCTCCAATGTCAATCCAAATCCTAAGCCTATTCCACAAGCAAATCCAAATGTACCCAGACTTCCAGCCATTGCAAATAATGTAACCAAAGCCAAGCCAATAGTATGCTATAAGTGTCACCACCCAGGGCATCTCACAGCAAATTGTCATTCAAAGAAACCACCAGCACATATCAACTATCTTGGAGCCATGGAAGAAGACGAGCATGAGGATATGCCGGATTTCACTGAAGATGAGGATGATCCTATTACTACTTCCGACACTTTACCAGGTATGCCTACTCCACATTCATTATATGACTATGAAATGTATGGTGCATGGAAAGGAAAGAACTATCTTGCATGATGACGGTAGTACCCATGACTTTATTTCAGCCAAATTGGTAAAGGAATTGAAATTACATACAGTACCTACGCATTATCGTATAAAAGCTGCATTTTTAGGCACTAGGTACAATGACACACAAGAAGTACAAGATTTAGAAATTCAAATTGGTACATACATTGAAAGAAGAAATTTCTTAGTTGTCCCATTACAGTCAAGTGACATTATTTTAGGAATGCCATGGAGACACCAGCATAATCCAAATATAGATTATTCCACGCACACAATGAATATTAATTTTCAAGGAAAATCTATTACATTATATGGTATGCATGCATCTCATATTTTTCCACTGCTTTCGCATACTCAAGCAAAACGTGCACTACGCAAGAATACTAAGTCATATCTCATTTGGGTGAATGAATTGCAAGCAAAGGAAAATCATATGCACCCTAGGCATAAGGAATTTCTTGCATATTTTAAGGACTGTTTTGCAGAAGACCTACCACCAGGTTTACCACCATCACGTCCAGAAGACCATAAGATTGATCTAATACCTGGCACACAACCACCTTGCAAAGCACCATATAGGCACAATCAAATAGAGCAAAAAGAAATCCAGAGTCAAGTTGAAGAATTACTAAATAGAGGCTTAATTCGACCTAGCAGTTCCCCATTCGGTGCACTTGTACTCTTAGTCAAGAAAAAGAATAATACCTATCGTATGTGTATTGACTACCGAGCATTAAATAAGATCACTGTAAAGAATAGGTATCCTATACCTAAAGTTAATGACCTTATGGACAAACTGCAAGGATCTTCTATATTTAGTAAAATTGACCTTAAATCTGGATATCATCAGGTGAGGTTAGATAAATCCGACATATTTGAGACTGCATTCAGAACACAGTTTGGCCATTACGAATTCTTAGTCATGCCATTCGGATTGACTAATGCACCTGCTACTTTCAGTAGAATGATGAACCGTATCTTTCTGAAATATCAGTATTGTGTGATTGTTTTCTTTGATGATATTTTGGTGTTTAGTCAAAGTGAAAAAGAGCATTATGAGCATTTATCATTAGTTTTTCAATTACTGAAAGAAAATCAATTGTTTGCAAATCCTGAAAAGAGTGAATTCTTTAAGACAGAAATTGAGTATTTAGGTCATATTGTATCAAAAGAAGGAATTAAAGTTGATCCTAAGAAAATTGATGCAATATTGCATTGGCCTGTTCCTAAAAATGTACACGAATTACGCTCATTCCTTGGTCTTGCTAGTTTCTATAGGAAGTTTGTAGGTAATTTTTCATTACTTCCTTTACCATTAACCAAACTTCTTAAGAAAGGAATTGTTTATCAATGGACTGAAACTCAGCAGAAATCCTTTGACTTACTGAAACGTGCATTAACTAATGCCCCTGTTCTACAATTGCCTGACTTTAACAGACCATTCTTTCTAGTTGTGACCGATGCTAGCGGATCAGGAATAGGAGCCGTACTAATGCAAGACAATCATCCCATAGCATATTCTAGTTCTAAGCTGAAACCTTCTGAGCTCCAATATTCCACTTATGACAAAGAACTATTAGCAGTTGTACAAGCATTAAAACAGTGGAAGCACTATTTAATGGGTTCAGAATTCATGATAAAGACTGACCAGCAAAGCATTAGACATTTACTTAGCCAACCCCAAATTTCTGACCGTCATATCAAATGGGCTTCCTTCATTCAAAGTTTTCATCCTATCATTCAATACCAACCTGGAAAAGAAAATGTAGTTGCTGATGCATTGAGTAGAAGACCTGTAATTCATAATATTTCTATCATATCTTTTGATTCTTTGATTGCTATGAAAGACACATATCACCAGGATATTACTTTTCATTTTGATTGGCAAAAATTAGTTCAAAATAATTTCATTCCTGTTGATTCATTGTCATATAATGATGGATTTATGTTTTTTGAAAAGAGACTGTGTGTTACTATTCCATTCCGATCTTTTGTTTTCAATGAAATTCATTGTCCCCCATATCAAGGTCATAGAGGTATCATTTCTACATTACGCATGTTAACTGAAGATTTTTATTGGCCGCATATGAATGCAGATGTATCTAATTTCGTTTCTGAATGTTTGATTTGTCAAAGAATAAAGAGACATCATGGTAAACAGTATGGATTACTAATGCCTTTGTCTATTCCATCTAAACCTTGGGAACATATTTCTATGGATTTCATTACTGGTTTACCAAATACTAAATCTAACCATGACATGATTTGGACAATTGTCAATAGATTTAGTAAGCAAGCATATTTCATTGCATGTAAGAAAACTTTAACAGCATCACAAGCAGCACAGTTATTTTTGAAAACTATTTTTACTAACCATGGATTGCCAAAAGTGATTATTTCAGATCGTGATTCTAGATTTTGTAATAATTTTTGGATTACACTGTTTGCAAATCTAGGCACAAAGATTGATTTCTCATCTGCATTTCATCCAGAAACAAATGGACAAACAGAAGCCACAAATAGCACCATTCTAGATCTTTTACGTGCATATACTATCTCTAAACCTCAGACATGGGATACTCATTTGCATTTATTACAGTTTGCATATAACAATACACCGCACACATCTACAAAGAAAGCACCTTTTGAAGTTATTTATGGATATAGATTATCTGCACCTGTTGTATCTTTGTCTAATAGAATTCAGAGTGCTGATGATATTGCTACTATGCACAACAGTATTTTTGATGAGGTTAAGGATATGATTGCTAAAGCCCAACAATCATATACCAAACAATCCAACAAGAAAAGACAAGCTATGAATTTCAAAGTTGATGATTATGTATAGCTTAGAATAGAAAAGCGTAGACTGCAAAGTGTGGATAGACATCCAGTTGTCAAATTAGCTCCTAGATTCTATGGACCATTTAGAATCATTCATAAGATTAATGACAATGCCTTCAAGTTAGAATTGCCATCTCATTGGAAAATTCATAATACATTTCACATTAGTTTATTGAGACCATTTAGAGGCCAATTACCTATCCACCCTGTTTATGAAAACCCACCTTTATTAGAGGAAGAGACTGAAATACTTGAACCAGAAGCCATCATAGACACTGACTACATGACCACTAGAACTGGCCGAAGGTATTCTAGATATCTAGTAAAATTTAAGAACCATCCTGTAGAGGAAGCACAATGGATGCACGCTAGAGACTTAAATGCTTTCCCCACTCTGTTAGCTCCACATTGAGCTAATAGCAATTGAGGTCAATTGCTATCCCACCCCGGGGGTATGATGCCAGGAGGCATATTCCATGGTGGATTCCGTGAGGTTTTACAGTGGATTCCGTAAACTTAGATGGCCGGGGCTCATACACAAAGAGGATTCTTTGTGCGAGAAGTTGATGGGGACGCCTATCATTTTCGGGCATTTCATTAATTTAGTGTGTACATAGGTGATTCCATAGCGGGTGATTCCGCAAAATGCATATTAAATTAATAAACATTTATGAGTTTAGAGTGCGCACTCGTAATAAATTAAGGTTAGGATTTATTTCTAACCAGTTGATTTATTTATGTAGCTGAAGACTGCTAGGTATTCACTTTTGTCGGTTTAATTGTATTATTTTACTAACGATTGTGAATGCTTCAGTTGATGTGTAGAGATAGCAGCAGTGGCGGAGGAAAGCATTGGAGTCTAGCGAGTATTCGACCTTTGGATTATATTTTGATAGGCGCCATGCCTATATTTTGGTTATGTCTATTGAGACATCGATTATTTATTATTATTTTGTATGTGCCTACGCGCACGGATATGTTATTTCTATTTGGACATTGAGATTGGGCGTGCCAGACTCTATGGGCACCGTCCATTAGCTTTATTTTCCTATTTTTGTAGAAAGCAAACTCAAAAGCTAAAAGCTTGTCATATTTTTGTAAATTGGGCTATCATTGAGCATGAAGATTGAAATATACATAAAATACATGCTTTGTGAAGCGCTCACACAAGGCATGGGGGAGATTGAACCCAATTTGTCTCTTATCTCTTGTCGTTCAAGCTTTTACATTGTTTTTTGTGCAAAAAGGTAGAGTTCATTGTTCTTGGGGACCTTCAGGGATTCACTACGTGAGCTATCTGCGACCGATCTGTGCACCATGATCGTTGAAGAGTAGCCAGTTGAGCTTGCAAAGTTTGACCTACTCTTCATTCCTCTTGAAGTTGCATCATGATTAGGTCCAATTTTTGCTCCTTTGTTGGTTTTGATAAATCACCTTCGGCCATGAAATCTTCCATGGTTTGATCAGACATCCTGCAAAATCTCAAACAATATCACACACTCGAAACCTCGTTAGAGGGATGAGCATAGCTCAAGTTTGGGTTTACAAGGCTTGCTTTTTTTAAAAAAAATAAGATTTTTTGCTATCTTTTTTATTTCTTTTTGCGGTTACAATAATTGATGAAGGTCTTCTTCCAAGGGTATACGTCTTCCGTATAATCTACGTATGGCAATCTATTTGCTGGAAATTGACTCTGCCAGAGTACACGTACGAACAAGGGCTTGTTGGAGTTACAAAACTGGTTCGGGATTGATTCGGAAAAGAACTCAGTGTGAACAGCTGCTAGAGAGGAGATTAAAGAGTAAAATCCTTAAGCTTTAGTCTAAGATTTAGACCTTAAGCTTAAGATTTTGAATAAAAAACTTTGTGAATTTGAATTGCTACGACAGGGACAGCGGCAGATTTTCAACAATGTCGACGTCTTGCAATGCATCTTGTTGCCACGGTTCATCAAGTTTTGAGATCTTAAGCTTTTTATAAAGCCTATTAATCTTTATAAACTCAATCTTATGAAAGTTGATTGTCTACCTTCTCTGAGAAAAAACATGTTGATAAAGGAGATTGGGAAGTGGTCCTCCATCGCCAGAGAGTGGTCCTTCACGATCCAACAACACAGCAAGGGGTTCTTCACCGTTAGGAACACGCTGGTATTGACGACTGCCTATAGAGCCCATTCATTCCAGGAGCTCCGCCTTTGTGCGAGATGGTAAGCGATTGGAAGCCCTTGATCTCAGCTTCACTGTAATACCATTGGCGCGCAAATTGGATGTTGGATGCGTATATAGCAAGCGCCGGAAGGTCCCCAAGAATAAAAGAACTCTACTAAAGTTCATAAAAAAATAAGATAGATTTGCAAGACATGAAGAAAAGAGACAAATTGCATACAATCTTCCCCCATGCCTTGTGTGAGTGCTTCACAAGGCATGTATTTATAAATTTATTCATATCAAAGCTAAAAAATAGCCCAAATTACAATTAGCATGCTTTTAGCTTTTTTGTTTGCTTTTGTCCAAATAAAGAATAAAATGGTTGGGCATCCCAAAAGTCGGGATGTGCCCAAATACAATGTCCAATGATAAAATATTTAAATCGAGTGCCTATGCACATACAAAATAATAAATATTTATCAAGTGCTTCAATAAATAAGCGCACCTAAATAAATATTAACACAGTGCCTTTAATGATAAGACGCACACCCATCAAAAATGATAATTTCTTCTAGGTAATTTGAATATGGCTATTGCCCAATGCTTTCCAACACCACCGCTACCTGAAATAATAAATTAAACTGACAAAAGTGAATACCTAGAAGTCTTTAGCTACAAAATAAATAAATAGGTTGGAACTCTATCCTAACCTTAATTTAATACGAGTGCACTCTAAACTCATAAACATTCATTAATTTAAATATGTATTTTGTAAAATCACCCAGTTGCACATTAAATTAACATGATGCCCGAAAAAGACAGGCGTCCCCATCAACTTCTCGCACAAGGAATCCACCTTGTGTACAAGCCCCGGTAATAAATATAGTTTTATGGAATCCATCATGGAATAAATAACTCACGGAATCCACTATAGAATATGCCTCCTGGCATCAGTGCTAGGACCCATGTAAGCACAGTTCATTAGGGCTCCTATAAAGCAATGGTTTTTAATCTCCCCCTCCCCTCTTTTTAGGATTTCTAAGCTATTAAAAGAATATACAAATCATCCCTAAGGTATTAAATGAAGATACATATGCCTATTATTTGGATCAATAAATAGGTGTTCTCTTAATCTCATGCTCAATATTTGGGATATATTCCTATGTATGATCAACAAATGTAGACTTGTTTGGAAGGGCTTAGGATATCTAGGTTATGAGTTGCGTCAAAATTATTATTGATGCTTATTGCTATACTAAAAATTTTGTACTTGGTACACACATATATTTTACAATGACACAAAGTGTATGTTACTATACACAATGCCAAAGTTAGTTTCAGAAAGTTTATAAATGATGCAAATCCAATTGTCATAGATTCCAATAGGAAGCACCGTTGAAATAAGCTTTTATATTTCTAAGAGAAATGATCCACCAAGTACACTTGAAACTTTATTGTTACAAAGTGTATTGGGGGGAGAGAGAGAGAGAGAGAGAGAGAGAGAGAGAGAGAGAGAGAGAGAGAGAGAGAGAGAGAGAGAGAGAGAGAGAGAGAGAGAGAGAGAGAGAGAGAGAGAGGGTGGAGGGAGGGAGGCCCATGGGGATATATCTTATAGACGACTCAATATCAAAAAAGATGTGTGAGAAAGCATATGGAAAAATAAAAACTCTTGTGCAAGCATACACAATAATGGATTGGCAACCAAGGCAAGCATTTCCTTCAACTTTGTTTATGAAGAAACTTTTTCACATTTTCAAAGGTTAGATTGTTTATGCGAGAAATCACCTTCATTTGACAGCTCTTTGCATTGAGTATTGTGGACAACTCATTACTTGGTTAGTATCCCTTGTCTTTGGCTTGATCTGACATTGATTTATTACAATAATTGCAGCAACTAGCTTTTACAATTTGTTCACTTGTTTGCCTTCATTATGGTTGGTGCTCGAGTGATAGTGCTATCTTTAATATTGACAAGTTGGATGGCACCAACTATAGCTTCTAAAAGGCCCAAATTTGGCAAGTTTTAGTGAAGAAAATGCAAATTAGGCCTTTGAAACATAAGGGTGTCAAGCCTGAACTTATTGATGCACAGGATTGGGCTGAATTAGATGAGCTATGTAAGTCCACCATCACATTATCCCTCTCTAAGCAGGTGTCCTATAATGTTGTCTCTAGTGGACAGTCTGCATAGGAATTATGAGAAAATATTCACAATGGGTATGACAAGCAAAGCCCCGCTTCTCACATGAAGGAGTGCATTTCTATATTAGCTCACTAAAATGTGTCTCATTCCATTGTCTGTCATTTGTCTTCACAGGGGATTGAATTCAAGGGCACTCTTCTTTCCTTATTTCTCTTAGTTACACTGCCTAAATCATGGGATACCTTTTGTATTGCTATGTGTGCCAACATGCCTACTGATGGGTTACAATTGCAAGATGTAGATGGTACACTCTTGATTGAAGAGATTAACAAAAAGAATATCAATGCTTCCCACACCTCTCATGCTTTGACAGTTAGAGACAATAATAGCAGGGGTAGTAATGACAGTCGTTGGAGAGACTCTTAACAATCTCGCTCTCAATCACATGGACAATCTCGTAGTAAGTCCAATGGCCATAAGTTCTCATTAACCTGTCATTACGATGAGAAAACATGGCATATTTGGCCACAATTCCATAAGATGCGTAAGGACAAGCACAAAGAAAATGGCAAGGGTAAAGTACATGACATAAATGATGATCACAACATTGTCCCTAGTAAGTCCAGCATTAAGATTAAAGAGATTAATGTTGTGTAGCCTAAATTTGATGATGATTTCATGCTTCTAGCTTCTTCTGTTGATCCTTCACAGCTAATTGATGCTTTGTTAGGATATACTCAGTGTTGGCTCTTATAGATTTAGGGGCTTCTTTTCATGTGACCCCTCATAAAGAGTGGTTTCACTCCTATCGCAATATGATTGGATCTGTTCGTTTGGCTAATGACTTGGCATTGGAGATAGTTGGTATTGGTGATGTTCAGCTACAGTTTGCATGTTTATTCTTCCACTTGTATGTCATGTATCGACTCTGATAAAGAGTCTTATCTCTGATGTCACTTTGAATCATACAGGTTATGTAGTTTCTTTTGGTGATTCCTCATGGAAGATTACATGTGGGAATCTTGTCATTGCACATGGTGCTAAGTCCAATACTCTCTATCCCTTGCTTGTATCTAGGTCAGTTGACCATATTTTGGTAGCAGACGTAGTTCCACATGTATCTCTTTAGCATCGTTGCATTGCACACATGTCCTTGAAAGAAATAAAAATGATTATCCATTTGTAGTATCTTTTGTTCCTTGACTATAAGTGCTTTGAGTCTTGTGATCATTGTTTATACAGCAAGTAAACATATAATATGCATAAAAATTTCGGTATGACATGCATGGGTGAGCTATTGGATATTATTCATTCAGATGTATGTGGTCCCATGTCCTGCCAGTCATTAGGTAGCATTGTCATCGTGTTGGGGGTCAAAGGTCTACCACCGCGGTTTAGAGCAGAAGAGAAGTGAGAGATTCAAAGGGGAGAGAGGAATAAGATTAGGGTTTGATGGATTCTTGGGTTATGGAGAGAGTAGATGAGATAGAGAGTAACCAATATCTTACATAGCCGTGTCATACAAGTTTACCATAATAAACTTGGATCCGATTACATCAATAACCATGAGGTTTATGCATAGATCTATATCAAATTTTGTTCCATTTCCTACAACAAATTCAAGCTCTAATGCCCTCCATTTCATGAAGATACATATATTGAGACTTGACATAGAGTCCAAAGGATGATAAAAATGCATCAATAGAACCACAAATGTACTTCATCCCTGCATTAAAACAGTAATTTCCAACTCTCAAACTTGACTCAAAAATGTATACAAACTCATAGGAAAGTCTCTCATTGTAATCTCAACCAATGCCCTATTGTTTCAGGAGCATTGTCTACACAAGGAAGTGATTAGATTTTTAGAAACCCCTTCAAATGAATGAGTTTTAATGGCTGCCCTATTTATGACAGTTTTGGGAGAGCCTATTTAGCCCATACATTGGCAAAAATCACCTCTTGACTTGCCCCAAAGTCACTCAAGTACTTGGGCACAAGAAGGGCTTCAATGGTACACAAATGGTAAGAGAATGGAAGAAGAAGCTCATAAGAGCACGCTAAATACTTTATCTCTGTTTTTTCCTTTTCATGGACTGTCATACAACTCATTTTCGTGTTACCAAATGGATGGGGCAAAAGGACTCCTACCTTCTTTGTTTGTATCTTCTCTTGATCTTCAGTTTGCTTTGTGTTTGCATACTTTGGAGCATTCACCATAGTCTTCAACTCTCCCTCCATCTTCCACAAGTGTGCAGGTTGAAAAATGTGCCGCAAAACGTGGGTTGGACTCCTCTCCTTCTTCCACACAAAAAAGAGTTCATATAGATCATATACAAGTCATATAAGTCCTTTGCAACTATTACTCCATGTCACTTATGGATCTAGTCAACTTTGGAGTGCTCTTGACAAAAATTGGATCTTCCAAGCTAATGAACTTCATAAACCAATGTGACTTAACCTATAAACTATCAATTACCACCTGTTGATCAAGTTGAAGGTCCTCATATACACTATCATTACCATTTTTCTTGATACAAACTGAAAATTGCTTGTCAAGTTACAAAGGAACTTATGAGATTAAATGATATCTAAGACAAATGTAAGGGAATAATGATTAAATTATGTATGAAAGTTTCTTATGTGGATCCTAATGAAGTTCTTCTGCAAGAAAACCCTTTGACAGCATGAAGCATTTTGTTACTTTCATTGATGACTATACGCATAAGGTCTAAGTATATCCTATTAAGCAGAAATCAAAGTCTTAGCTACATTTCAACATTAGCTTGCTTTGGTTGAGAACCACTCTAGGTATAGGTTGAAATGCCTAAGGTTAGATAATGGGGGTGTGCATGTCTTTAAAGCCTTTGAGCAATTTTGTGATGAGAGGGGTATTAAGCATTAGTTTACCACCCTGAACACCCCCACCCCAAAATGGTATGGGTGAGCGCATGAATAAGACAATCAGGAGTGAGTTTGCAATATACTTAGCCAAGCATGCTTACCATGACATTTTTGGGCAGAGGTAGTTACCACTTGCATACACTTGATAAATTGGTCCCCATGTACTACTCTTGAGTAGCAAGTTGCAAATGAGGTATGGTTTGGAAAATCTCCCTCATATGCTCATTTGTGTTTCTTTGGTTGTGAGACTTTATGTCATGTACCCAAGAACAAGTGCAATAAGAATCTTTCTTGGTTATAGGGATGTAGGTGAGATGGGCTATTGCCTATAGGATCCACAGGCTCAAAGGGTTATCTGCAACAATGATGTTGTTTTCTATTAGTAGAAAATGCATAAGCAGCCTAAGCATATTGTTGAGGAACACAGGGTTATGTTTCAAGAGGAGCCTCCTACTACTACACAACCAACTAGACAGCCTACAGGAGTGGTAGCTAATGCTCTAGTGGCTCAGGCCCTTGATGCTCCATAGGATGTATAGGCCCCACATCCAGCTTTGAAGCAGTCTACTAGATATAGACAACATCTTATGTGATTTGAGCTCTTTATGGATTATGTTATGGTAACAAATGCTGGTAAGCCTCTTATGTATGTGATGAGGCCATGTCTAGATGTGATAGTCACTCTAGGGAGAGAGCTATATAGTTAGAGTATGACTCATTGCAGAAAAATCATATGTGGGATTCGGTTCCTTTGCCTAGTGGCAAGCATGCTTTGCTATGTAAGTGGATGTATAAGTTCAAAAGTACCCTTGGACGCGCCAAGCCAGGATACAAGGCCACATTAGTTGCTAAGGGCTTCAAGTAGGAATATGGTGTGGACTTTGATAAAGTCTTTTCTCATGTTGTTGTGAATATGACTACCCTACACTTGGTACTAGCTTTGGTTGCTTAGCTTAACTTGGATATTTATTAGATGGATGTTAAGACGGCTTTTCTTCATGGGAACTTGCATGATGAGAGTTACATAGAGTAGCCTAAGAGCTTTGTAGAGCATGGTAGGGAACACCTAGTGTGCAGATTGTGAAAGAGTCTTTATATCCTTAAGCATGCATCTAGGGAATGGTATCACAAGTCTTTATGCATTCACAAGGATATTCTTGTAGTAATGATATGGAGAGGTTTATGCACGAAGAAGGCTTGTGATGGCAACCTTATAATTTTGATCCTTTATGTGGATGATATGTCGATTGCTGGGAGTGCTCATGATGAGTTGAATGCCTTGAAAGGTTAACTCAAGAATAGCTTTGATATGAAGGATATGTAGCATGCCTTACATATTCTTAGGATGTGCATTATGTGTGATCGCTTTAAGGGGGTCCTCTATTTATCACAAAATGAGTATATCCAAAATATTCTTGAGTGGTTTCATCTGCAGGATATTAAGCGTATTGATTGTCCTTTAGCTTCTCATGTGAAGGTTAGTTAAGCCGATTGTCCGCAAGTCTGATGAGCAGAAGGCCAAGATAGCCAAGATCCCTTACGTTATGATAGCTAATTGTCATGACATAGCATTTGCAATGGGAGTTATGGCATGATATATGGCTACACTTGGCCGATGGCATTGGGATGCCGTCAAGGATATCATGAGGTACTTGAAGGGCATAATAGCTATGTGTAACTATTATGGTGGCCATGGTATACTAGTCATGGGATGCACTAACTCTGATTATGCAGAACATGCAGATAGTAAGAAGTCCACCTTGTCTTCACCTTTGCTGAAGGTCTTGTTTCTTGGATGTCTAGGGTGCAAAAATTCATGGTCCTATCTACTACTGAGGGAGAGTATATTGTAGCCACTGAGACTTGCAAGGAAGCTCTTTGGTTAGGCCATCTGGTGGTAGACCTTGGTATCATTGATATGGTTTGTATACTGCATTCAGATTCTATGAGTGCTATTCACTTGGCTAAGAATCTGGTCTTCCATGCGAAGACAAAGCATATTGAGGTGCGTTACCACTTTATTTGAGAGGTCATTGCGAACAAGTCCATTAAGCTTGTCAAGATCTCAACTAACCAAAATCTTGCAGATTTGCTCACTAAAAATCTCTCAACAGAGCATTTTGCATTATTGAGAAAGTTGATGGGTGTTGAACGACTAGATGACATCTCTCCTCATCCTATTGTACTTATGTACATTTGTACTTTGTTACTTTTTCTCTCCTCACTAGGGGCACATTCGCCTTTAAGTTGAAGATTATTGGAAATAAAGGAGCATGTGCCTAGCTGCCAAATATTAGTTACACTAATAGTTCCTGCATACCCGCATATTTGTACATTGCAAGTGGTGGATGCCCATCACTATTACTTCACTTTTTATTCTTTCAATGATGTTTGAATAAAGGGAAGGCGGATCACACATGTGACTATTGGAATTCCCACATCTTGCACGTGTCTCTCTCTTGTTCTTACTCTTTCCACCATAGCTCTTACTTCCTCTTCGTGTTTCCACCTTAGGGCTCACCTCCCTTTAAGATGTATGGAGGAAGTGAATTGATTGAGAGAGAGAGAGAGAGAGAGAGAGAGAGAGAGAGAGAGAGAGAGAGAGAGAGAGAGAGAGAGAGAGAGAGAGAGAGAGAGAGGTCTATGTAGCAATAACTAATAAAAGACTTGGCATGTGTGAGAGGGTATCTCTTATAAAGGATAATTAAATGCTTTGTGTCTAGATTCTCTCAACACTTCATAGCATTGGCACATTTCGTATGGCAAGACAGTTCAAAGGGGAGATTGATATAAGAAACAAAATTTAAACTTCAAAAGCTTTGGCTACTTAAACTAATACAATGTTAAATGCATAAAAATGCAATATATGGAGATATGGCATTCATTAATGTATATAGAGCAAAAGACCAATATTAACAGGATCAAGCCTCGAGGGAGAGAAAGAGTACTTGTGGCCTCTACACAAAATGGATCAATCTCCTCACATTAAGGGATACAAAAGGGGACCATCTAGCCAATTTAGAAGTGGAAAGGGGCACTTTTTACACACGAGTAGAGAGATGATGATGTAAAAGAGAAAGGGAGGAGAAAGTGCAATATAATATGAAGCAAATAAATGAAGACACTAATATTTAAAGTTGCATCCCAATCCAAAATGGTGAGAAGGATAGGCATACATAAATGGATGAATAATTGTGGCGATGATGCAGTAAGAGAAAGAGAAAGAAGGGTGGAGAGGATGATGGTACGGAGGGGTTTGAGATAGTGGAATGGGAAGAAAGGGAATAATGGAGAGGTGGAGAATGAGAGAGGATGAGAGCAACAATAGGAGACAGTAAGGGTATGATGAAGTGGGGGATAAGGAGGGTGATGAAGTTGGAAGATGGATCTGGGATAAGGGAGATGGAGATGGTGTGGGTGATGAAATGGAGAAAAAGGGTGGTGGAGTGGAGAGAGATGGGGGAGTAGTGAATGAGAGAAAGAGAATATAGGTAGTGAGAATGGTGGTAGAGTGGAGTATATGTGTTCCTTCTTAAAAGCTCAAAGGAGTTTCCTTTTATAGGCACTTGGTTGGATTATATTATTTATTAATATTAATTAATCAAGCATAATCTTGATTTATTAGAGTCCCAAATTGGATGATGCATTAGGTGATGTAAGACAATGCATCAAGTTTTCCTTCATAATATATTTTGTTGTCTTGTGTGCATAAGTCTTCATAGTCAAGCTTTACAAAATAATAAGAAAATGAAAGGTAAATTATGAAGGTTGGAAAATTTAAGGGAGAGTTGTGCATGTGTATTACTAACATAATGTGATGCTTTATAATATGGGATGAATAATTTTACAAGGTTTTGAGTAGAGAGAATCTGAAAATGTATATATACTTCTTATAATATGTTTCATCCTCCAAAAGGAGATAAAGCTTTCTTTGAAGAGAGGTTCATGGAAGAAAAGGCTTTGAATTATAATTGAGTATAGTCTCAAATCTCCACCATTATAAATGTGGCATTTGTTATGAATCCTTTCGTATACTAATATATTATTACATTTTATTCTTTTGGTGATAAAAGCTTTTTTCGTATATGTATCATTTACGAAGCCCCAAATTTAAAAAAGGAGTGTTATAGTTAATTTAATAAAGGCTAAGAAAAGTGAGATGCATGAAGTGAGAAAATATAAGAGAAGAAAAAAAAAGTATATATGCACCACAAGGGAGAGTTATTGGAGTATTTCTTTAAAATACTCAAAGACATGTATGGATCCAAGTGAATGACAACTTTGAATTTTTTGTAGAAGATGTCTTTATATCCCCTTGTTCTCATGTTAACATTTTTGTATGCTTGGCACCATTTGGTTTTTTAATGTCATGTGGCTCCCATCCAAACCCATCCACGCCCAATGCTAGGATTATTATAGATAGATATTTCCAAAAAGGATTACTTCTAGAAGGGAATTTCCTAAGGGAAAATAAAATCACTCTTATTTGATAGAAATATGTTGGGGTAAAGGCGCCTCCTCCGTGCCGCCTCGTGTATTACTACACTGACAATACACTGCAGGTGGCGGGTGCCCGTCACGTCACTTTATTCTTTACATTCATTTTTTAGTGACTAGTAAATAAAGGAAGGCCCGGTCACACATTGTGACTATTGGAGTTCCCATTTCTTGTCTCTCTCTTTCTTGCTCTTGCTCTCCCGCCATAGCTCGTGTGCAAGCTTCGATCCTTCTCACCTTTCAACTGGTATCAAAGCTTGGCTTCCTCTTACTCGAGCTCGACTCGGTGCTTCTCTACCTTCGCATCAACTCCCTTCACGCATTGGATCTCCATCCCGGCAGCCATATCCGATCTCCCCAAGCTCCCGTCACTCCCCGGCTTCCCGAGCACCTTTCCGGCCTATTGAGGTACCTTCAAGGCATTGATACTGAGGTATTTGATCATTCTTTCAGGGTTTTATTTCAGTCTACAGGTTGCAAACAGCAAGGGCAGCCATGGCTTCAAACCCTTGAAGCTTATTCCCCTCATATTGTGCCTTACACCTATCAAGGCTCAAAGAGGCTTGTCATAGGCCTTTGATAGGCCCTTCTTGAGCCCCCCATTACCCCCTTTTCAGTCCATGTGGAGCAGCAGCAAGTTCAGCACCAACAGGGCAGATTGCACCATTTTTTTCCAAGCTGTTAGCACTCATCTACTTCAGCTCCACACTTGGCCATTGCTTCTTGCTCTCTACCTTGATCAAGAGGGCTATAGACTTCATGTTTGATGTCATTCAAGCTTTGGGCATTGGTCTTGATCATTCGGGGCTAATTTCTTCAGATTTGGGACTGTCATAAACTGTCATAACAGGCTGAAAACAGGGTAGCACCATTGGCATTAGCATTTGTTGCTTATACTCCATTCCGGTTGTGCTATTTGATGCTTGTATGCGGTCTACATGATGCCTAGTGCCTTGGGAATGTATGCACATGATTATGCCATGATTTTGGCCTGAAATATTGGCTGATTTGGGACTGTTATTTACTGTTATACAGTGCTGGAAACAGGGCAACCACACTTGGCATTGGCATTTGATGCTTATACTCTACTCCGGTTACCTTGTTTGATGCCCGTATGCGGTCTACATGATGCCTAATGTCTTGGGAATGTATGCATTCGATTTGCCCATGATTTGGCATTGTTTTTGGGCTGGAAACTGACAGTTTTGGACTATTTAGAGCTGCTGTACATGAGCGGGCTGAAGCTCATTTGTCACATGTATTGCTTCTCTATCGATACCGGATGTATGCTATGGGTTATGTCATGATGTATTACACTTTGGGGATCGACTTCGAACTCATGATCGTGATTCCGGAATGCTTTTGAGCATCGCATTTGCTCCGTTGTTATTGGTTTGTCATTGGCAGTTTGGTCGACTTGACTGGCATTTGGGCCGCTTATGCCTATTGTCTGTACTTGACGGATAAGCTCTATGCATTACATGCTTTGGTCCATGGTTGATGCCTCTTAGTTCGTCCATGCTTGACAGATATTTTGGAGCTCCGATTTGGATGTTTTGAGCACTTCCGACTCACAGGGATATTGACTTTGGCTTGCTACTGGATGTAGACTTGATAGAGATCTTGCCATTGGGATTATGTCTTGCTTAGTGGTTGCTACATCAGTTGCTTCATGTATGTCATGCTCTTGGGAAGCGTATGACGCATTGACTTGGTCACTTGTCACTGGTACTTTGTCTTGGGTTGCTTGAGCCCTTAACTTGATTGTATGCCTTTTGTGCCAGTGGGAGCATCTTGCATGCTTACTTGACCTTGAGCAGGGGTTGCACGCTATTGAAGCAGTCTATATCATTGAGCAGTTATGGATGTATTGAGACTTTGGGATTATACTCCGACAATTGGATGTTGCATTGAGTATATGTCTTGGTTCACAGGATGCTTATGAGCTGAGTCTCAATTTTGGATCCGCTTTCTTTTGAGCAGACTCCTATTTGTGTCAGGTTTTGGCAGTTGGTTCTATATTTTGCCTAGATTGTCTGGGGTGTGCCTCTTACTGGCAGATGCTATTTGACATCTCTCGGTGTTATGCTCATGTATTTTCACTGTCATTTGGCTTTGCCTTGTCCTCTTTATGCCGGCTTTGGACCTAGCATTGTTTAGTTGACATTAGATCCAGTTTTGGGACAGTTTGCTCTCATTATTGCAATTCTGAAGTTTATTACAACAAGCATTTATTGGTGGACTGAGCAGTATTTTTTACGCTGAGATATCCTGATTTGGTGTACCGCACCTAGTACTAAGTGGGCAGCATCTTTTGGCACACTTTTCTCGCCATTTGGAGCTCATTTCAGTGGATTTTGGGCATTTTCTGCAGTAAAACAGCCAGCAGTTTTACATTGTCTGTGCATTTCCAGCCTGCATTATGGCATCCTCTTCGACTGATAATGCCATATTTAACATCACAAAGTTGGATGGTACCAACTACTCTTATTGGAAGAGTCAAATTTGGCAGGTCTTGGTGCAGAAATCTCAGATTAAGCCACTTCGGTTGAGTGGGGAGCAGCCTAAAACTATGGACAATGACGACTGGCTTGAACTTGATGAGCTATGCAAGTCCACGATTGTATTGTCTCTCACTGAACAGGTACATTATAATGTATTTGAGGAAGCACAGAGTGCATGGGATCTATGGAATAAGATCAAGAATCTTTATGATAAGAAAAGTCCGGCGAGTCAGATGTACTGGTTGAAGCAGCTTATGGATCTGCGCATGAAGGATAATGTGACTATGTCTGCTCACTTAAGCTAGTTCCATGCTATACTGAAGAACCTGACTTTGCAGGATATCACCTTTGGAGAGGAAGTAACTCCTCTTTTCTTACTTGGGACTCTGAATGAGTCATGGGATGTATTCCGCACTGCCCTATGTGCCTTTAGTGCTACTCTGAAACTAAATGATGTTGAGAGTGCTCTTCTGCAGAAGAGGTTAATCACAAAAACTTGGATGCCTCTCGTGTTTCACATGCTTTAATAGTTAGAGACAGGAATGACAGGAATGATCATGGTAATAACCATGGCCGTGACTCGCAGAAGGGTCGGTCTAAATCTCATGGAAAGTCGCGTAGTAAGTCGTGTGGGTGCAACACTAATGTCACTTATCATCATTGTGGGAAAAAGGGCCATATCAGACCACAGTGTCATGAGTTGCGCAATGAGAAGCACAAGGATAAGGGCAAAGAGAAAGTGTAGGAGAAGTCCTCTGATCGCAGCATAGTACCTGCGAAGTCTAGCGTCAAGATTGAAGAAATTAATGTCATGCAGACCGAGGATTCCGATGGTAGTGATGAGTTCATACTTGCAGCTAGTTCTTCTGATGCTTCACACTTGACTGAGACACCTAGTATGTATGCGCAGTGTTGGTTATTGGATTCAGGTGCATCCTTCTATGTGACGCCTTACCGTGAGTGGTTTCACTCTTACCGTACTGTATCTGGATCAGTCAGACTTGGAGATGACAGGTCTCTTGATATTGTGGGCTTTGGAGATATTCAGTTGCAGTTTTCCACTGGCAGTTCCTTTTTGCTCAGGGATGTACGTAATGTACCTACGCTTACGCGTAGTCTTATGTTTGCAGGACAGTTGGATGATGCAGGGTTTCATGTCTGTTTTGGGGATTCTGCCTGGAAGATTACCAAAGGCAGACTTGTGCTTGCTAGAGGCGCCAAGGCTGGCAGCCTCTATCCTCTTGTTGTATCTGGGTCTTCTGTAGACCATGTTTTGGCTGTGGGCTCTATCCCATATGTATCACTTTGGCATGCCCGTTTGGGGCATATGTCTTTGAAGGGAATGAAAATGTTATCTGGTTTGCAGTATAAAGCCTTTGGACTATGTACGTTTTGACTCGTGTGATCATTGTCTTTATGGTAAGTAGAATAGGTCTACGCATAAGAAATCGGGTAGGCCATGCATGAGTGAGCCCTTGGCTTTGGTGCATTCAGATGTTTGTGGACCCATGCCGTGTATGTCTATGGGTGGCGCGAAGTACTTTGTTACCTTCATTGATGATTTTTCTAGGAAAGTGTGGGCTTATTCCATAAAGCAAAAGTCCGATGTCTTGGCAGTCTTTCAGCGTTGGCTTGCTCTTGTTGAGAACTAGACTGGGTATAGGCCAAAATGCCTTAGGATTGACAATGGGGGAGAATATGTCTTACGTGCTTTTGAGTAGTTTTGTGATGACAGGGGTATTAAGCATCAGTTGACCACCCCTTACACCCCTGCTCAGAATGGTTTGGCTGAGCGCATGAACATGACTATTCAGGAGCGTGTCCACTCTATGCTTAGCCATGCAGGCCTACCACAGAGCTTTTGGGCTGAGGTAGTTAGTACGGCAGTGCATGTCATAAACCGATCGCCTTCTAGTGGATTGGATTTCCAGGTTGCAGAGGAAGTTTGGGCTGGTAAGCCACCCTCTTATGCGCATCTCCGTGTCTTTGGATGTGAGGCATTCTGCTATGTGCCCAAGGACAAGAGGAGTAAGTTGGATCCAAAGAGCATTAAATGCATATTTCTTGGTTATGGTGATTCAGGAGAGATGGGCTATCGCCTATGGGATCCGCAGGCGCAGAAAATAGTACGCAGCCATGATGTAGTCTTCCATGAAGACAAGATGCACAGGCAGCCTGAGAAAGTGGTTGAGATCCACAGAGTGATCTTTCAGGAGGAGCCTAGAGCTCCTGCACAGCCAGTTGGACAGCCTACAGCTGCAGCAGATGCTCATGGTCAGGGTGTTGGACAGGTAGCTGGGCAGGCAGCAAAGCCTGCAGTGAGACGGTCTGCTAGAGACAGACGTCCACCTGATAGATTTCAGCCCTCTATGCATTATATTTTGGTTACAAATGTAGGAGAGCCTTTCACTTATGATGAGGCTATGCGCAGGGGTGATAGTCACTTCTAGGAGAGGGCTATGCAGTCTGAGATCGACTCCTTGCATAAGAATGAGACTTGGGATTTGGTTGCCTTGCCTAAGGGCAAGAAGGCTTTGCCATGCAAGTGGGTGTACAAGCTGAAAAGTACCCCTGGACACCCCAAGCCGGCATACAAGGCTAGATTGGTAGCAAAGGGTTTTAAGCAGGAGCATGGTGTAGACTTTGATGAGGTCTTTTCTCCTGTGGTTAAGATGACCACCTTGCGCTTGGTCTTGGCTTTGGTTGCTCAGCTTGACTTAGATCTATATCAGATGGATGTCAAGACGGCTTTCTTACATGGAGACTTGCATGATGAGATCTATATGGAGCAGCCTAAGGGCTTTGCAGAACCTGGCAGGGAGCACCTAGTGTGCAAGTTGAAGAAAAGTCTTTATGGCTTGAAGCAGGCACCTGGGGAATGGTATCATAAGTTTGATGCCTTTATGCAGTCACAGGGCTACAGCAAGAGTGCTATGGATCCGTGTCTTTACACGAAGAAAGCCCGTGATGGTTCATTGCTTATTTTGGTACTCTATGTGGATGATATGCTGATAGTAGGGAAAGCTCATGATGAGCTAGATGCTCTTAAATCTTAGCTGAAGAAGAGCTTTGAGATGAAGGATTTGGGACAGGCCTCACATACTTGGTATGCGCATTAGACACGACAGGCATCAGGGACTCCTCTACTTGTCACAGAGGGAGTATATTCATAAAGTCCTTGAGCGCTTCCGCATGCAGGACGTAAAGCCTATTGGCTGTCCATTGTCTTCTTATGTGAAGGTATTACACGATTGTCCGCAAACAGATGAGCAGAGGGCCGAGATGGCTCAGATCCCTTATGCTTCAGCTGTGGGCAGTTTGATGTATGCCATGATAGCCACTCGTCCAGATATTGCCTTTGCAGTTGGTGTTGTGGCACGCTATATGGCTACACCTGGTAGGAAACATTGGGATGCCGTGAAGGGTATCATGAGGTACCTGAAGGGCACAAGAGATATGTGTATTTGCTATGGCAGCCAGGATACAAGGGTCGTGGGGTACACTGACTCCGATTATGCAGGACATGCAGATAGTAGGAAGTCCACTTCTAGCTATGTATTCACCTATGCTGGAGGTGCTGTCTCTTGGATGTCCAGGGTTCAGAAGTGTACGGCTTTGTCTACCACTGAGGCCGAGTATGTTGCAGCCACTGAGACTTGCAAGGAGGCCATATGGCTAGGCTGTCTAGTTGCTGACCTTGGGATTGATGCTATACCTACACTGCATTCGGATTCTATGAGTGCCATTCAGTTGGCTAAGAATCCGGTCTTCCATGCGAAGACAAAACACATTGAGGTGAGGTATTACTTCATACGTGGTGTCGTGGAGGACAAGTCTGTTGACCTTGTCAAGATCTCCACTGACGAGAATCCTACAAATCTGCTCACGAAAAGCCTCACTACTGAGCGCTTTGCCTTCCTCAGGAGATTGATGGGCGTTGGATGAGATGTTGCCTTTCCTCATCCCTTGTACCTATGTACTGTTGTACTGTCTTTTTCTTTTCTTTCTCTCTCACTGGGGCAGATTCGCCTTTAAGTGGGAGGTTGTGTTGGGGGCAAAGGCGCCTCCGCCGTGCCGCCCCGTGTATTACTACACTGACAGTACCCGCCACTGCACACTGCAGGTGGCGAGCGCCCGTCACGTCACTTTATTCTTTATTCTTTTAGTGACAGTTTGAATAAAGGAAGGCCCGGTCACACATTGTGACTGTTGGAGTTCCCATTTCTTGTCTCTCTCTTTCTTGCTCTTGCTCTCCCGCCATAGCTCGCGTGCAAGCTTCGATCCTTCTCACCTTTCAACTGGTATCAGAGCTTGGCATTCTCTTGCTCGAGCTCGACTCGGTGCTTCCCGACCTTCGCATCGACTCGCTTCACGCATTGGGTCTCCATCCCGACAGCCATAGCCGACCTCTTGAGCTCCCGACTCTCCCCGGCTTCCCGAGCTCCATCCTGGCCTTCTTGAGCTTCATCAGGGCCTTGCCCTTGAGGTATTGCTTCAGCATTTGCAGGCATTTGAGTGTATTCTCAGATTGAAACAGGGCAGGAACAAAGGGCAGCCACTCTTCTTGAGCTCCATAGCTCATATCTTCCCTCCCCTTTGCATTGGGCCTTCATGGCTTGGTATGTGCCTACCTTGGGCCATCATTGAGCCCCCCATTACCCCCTTTTCAGCCCATGTGGAGCAACAGCAAGTTCAGCACCAACAGGGCAGATTGCATCATTTTTTCCAGGCTGTGAGCACTCATCTACTTCAGCTCCACACTTGGCCATTGCTTCTTGCTCTCTACCTTGATCAAGAGGGCTATAGACTTCATGTTTGATGTCATTCAAGCTTTGGGTATTGGTCTTGATCTTTCGGGGCTGATTTCTTCAGATTTGGGACTGTCATAAACTGTCATAACAGGCTGAAAACAGGGCAGCACCATTGGCATTAGCATTTGTTGCTTATACTCCATTCCGGTTGTGCTATTTGATGCCCGTATGCGGTCTACATGATGCCTAGTGCCTTGGGAATGTATGCACATGATTATGCCATGATTTTGGCTTGAAATATTGGCTGATTTGGGACTGTTATTTACTGTTATACAGTGCTGGAAACAGGGCAGCCACACTTGGCATTGGCATTTAATGCTTATACTCTACTCCGGTTACCTTGTTTGATGCCCGTATGCGGTCTACTTCCTACCCGGATGTATTGGGGATGTATGCATTTGGTTTGACCATGATTTTGGCTTGAATTTGGGGCTGAAATCTACTGTTTAGAACAGTAAATACATGCTGGAATAACAGTGGGCTGAAGGTACTTTACATGCTTTGGCACTTACCTACCGATACCGGATGTATGCTTTAAGCTTTGGCATGATATCTCTGACATTTGGGGATGACTTGGAGCATATGTATGAGATTATGGGATGCTTTTGAGCTTCGCATTAGCTCCGTCTTCACTGGCATTTGGACCGACTCGGCATGCTCGTGGACCGCCTATGCCTCATGTCTCTGCTTGACAGTTAGGCTTTTGCATTACATGCTTTGGTTCGTGACATATGCTATTTGGTTCATGTATGCCATACCGACATTTGGAGCTTGGATTTGGATGTATTTGAGCATTCCCGGCTTACTTGATCACTGATCTTGGTTGTTATTTGGATGTCATTGAGTTGACCGAGAGCTTATTTGGGCTTATGTATTGCTTCATGGTTAATACGACCGATGCTTCATGTATGTCATGCTCTCTCGGATGCGCTTGATGCATTGACAGGGTCACTTATCACTGGTGCTTTCTCTTGGGTTGTTTGAGCTTCTGAGCTCGCTTTGTATGCCTTTTGTGCCAGTGGGAGCATTTTACATGCTTTCTTGACCTTTGACAGTTGCATGCTATTGGAGCACTTACATGTATTTGAAGTAGTTTATGTCTTGAGCAGCTACATACACATTGAGACTTTGGGATCATACTCCGATCTTTATGGATATGCATTGATGTACTCTTGGTTCACAGGATGCTTATGAGCTGAGTCTCATATTTGGATCTTTCTCTTTGAGCAGATACCTATTTGTGTCAGGTTTTGGCAGTTACAGGAACACTTTGCCTAGAGTGTCTGGGGGTGTGCCTTTCACTGGCAGATGTTATTTTGACATGCTTGGTGTTGAGCTCATGTTCTTTTCACTGTCATTGGCCTTGCTTATGTCCGTTTCATGCCGGCTTTGGACCTAGCATTGTTTGCTTGACATTGGATCCTATTTTGGGACAGTTTGCTCTCTAGACTGCATACCTGCAATTTATTACAGCAAGCAGTTATTGGTGGACTGAGGTGTACTTTTCATGCTGAAATATCCTGATTTGGTGTACCGCACCTAGTACTAAGTGGGCAGCAACTTTTGGCACACTTTGCTCACCCTTTGGACCCCGTTTTGGTCATTTTTGGGCTGAGGCAGTTAGTACGTCAGTGCATGTCATAAACCGATCGCCTTCCAGTGGATTGGATTTCCAGGTTGCAGAGGAAGTTTGGGCTGGTAAGCCACCCTCTTATGCGCATCTCCGTGTCTTTGGATGTGAGGCATTCTGCCATGTGCCCAAGGACAAGAGGAGTAAATTGGATCCAAAGAGCATTAAATGCATATTCCTTGGCTATGGTGAGTCAGGAGAGATGGGCTATCGCCTATGGGATCCGCAGGCGCGGAAAATAGTACGCAGCCATGATGTCGTCTTCCATGAAGACAAGATGCACAGGCAGCCTGAGAAGGTGGTTGAGATCCGCAGAGTGATCTTTCAGGAGGAGCCTAAAGCTCCAGCACAGCCAGCAGTACAGCCTGCAGCAGTTCCTCCACAGGGCCAGGATGTTGGACAGGTAGTTAGACAGGCAGCAGAGCCTGCGGTGAGACGGTCTGCTAGAGATAGACGTCCACCTGACAGATTTCAGCCCTCTATGCATTATGTTTTGGTTACAGATGCAGGAGAGCCTTTCACTTATGATGAGGCTATGCACAGGGGTGACAGTCACTCCTGGGAGAGGGCTATGCAGTCTGAGATAGACTCCCTGCATAAGAATGAGACTTGGGATTTGGTTGCCTTGCCTAAGGGCAAGAAGGCTTTGCCATGCAAGTGGGTGTACAAGCTGAAAAGTACCCCTGGACACCCCAAGCCGGCATACAAGGCTAGATTGGTAGCAAAGGGTTTTAAGCAGGAACATGGTGTGGACTTTGATGAGGTCTTCTCTCCTGTGGTTAAGATGACCACCCTGCGCTTAGTCTTGGCTTTGGTTGCACAGCTTGACTTAGATCTATATCAGATGGATGTCAAGACGGCTTTTCTACATGGGGACTTGCATGATGAGATCTATATGGATCAGCCTAAGGGCTTTGCAGAACCTGGCAGGGAGCACCTAGTGTGCAAGTTGAAGAAGAGCTTGTATGGCTTGAAGCAGGCACCTAGGGAATGGTATCATAAGTTTGATGCCTTTATGCAGTCACAGGGCTACAGCAGGAGTGCTATGGATCCGTGTCTTTACAGGAAGAAAGCCCGTGATGGCAGTTTGCTTATCTTGGTACTCTATGTTGATGATATGCTGATAGTAGGGAAAGCTCATGATGAGCTAGATGCTCTTAAATCTCAGCTAAAGAAGAGCTTTGAGATGAAGGATTTGGGACAGGCCTCACATATACTTGGGATGCGCATTAAGCGCGATAGGCATCAGGGACTTTTGTATCTCTCACAGCGGGAGTACATTCATAAAGTCCTTGAGCGCTTCCGCATGCTGGACGTAAAGCCTATTGGCTGTCCATTACCTTCTTATGTGAAGGTATCACAGGCCGATTGTCCGCAGACAGATGAGCAGAGGGCCGAGATGGCTAAGATCCCTTATGCATCAGCCGTGGGCAGTTTGATGTATGCCATGATAGCCACTCGTCCAGATATTGCACATGCAGTTGGTGTTGTGGCACGCTATATGGCTACACCTGGCAGCAGACATTGGGATGCCGTGAAGGGTATCATGAGGTACCTAAAGGGCACAGCAGATATGTGTATTTGCTATGGCAGCCAGGATACAGGGGTCGTGGGGTACACTGACTCCGATTATGCAGGACATGCAGATAGTAGGAAGTCCACTTCTGGCTATGTATTCACCTATGCTGGAGGGGCTATCTCTTGGATGTCCAGGGTTCAGAAGTGTACGGCTTTGTCTACCACTGAGGCCGAGTATGTTGCAGCCACTGAGGCTTGCAAGGAGGCCATATGGTTAGGCCGTCTAGTTGCTGACCTTGGGATTGATGCTACACCTACACTGCATTCGGATTCTATGAGTGCCATTCAGTTGGCTAAGAATCCGGTCTTCCATGCGAAGACGAAACACATTGAGGTGAGGTATCACTTCATACGTGGTGTTGTGGAGGACAGGTCTGTTGACCTTGTCAAGATCTCCACTGACGAGAATCCTGCAGATTTGCTCACGAAGAGCCTCACTACTGAGCGCTTTGCCTTCCTCAGGAGGTTGATGGGCGTTGGATGAGATGTCACCTTTCCTCACCTATGTACATTTGTACTGTCTTTTCTTTTTCTTTTCTCTCTCACTAGGGCAGATTCGCCTTTAAGTGGGAGGTTGTTGGGGGTAAAGGCGCCTCCGCCGTGCCGCCCCGTGTATTACTACACTGACAGTACCCGCCACTGCACACTGCAGGTGGCGAGCGCCCGTCACGTCACTTTATTCTTTATTCTTTTAGTGACAGTTTGAATAAAGGAAGGCCCGGTCACACATTGTGACTGTTGGAGTTCCCATTTCTTGTCTCTCTCTTTCTTGCTCTTGCTCTCCCGCCATAGCTCGCGTGCAAGCTTCGATCCTTCTCACCTTTCAGGTTGTTGGGGTAAAGGTGCCTCCGCCGTGCCGCCCCGTATATTACTACACTGACAGTACCCGCCACTGCACACTGCAGGTGGCGGGCGCCCGTCACGTCACTTTATTCTTTACATTCATTTTTTAGTGACTAGTAAATAAAGCAAGGCCCGGTCACACATTGTGACTGTTGGAGTTCCCATTTCTTGTCTCTCTCTTTCTTGCTCTTGCTCTCCCGCCATAGCTCGTGTGCAAGCTTCGATCCTTCTCACCTTTCAAAATATGCAAGTCTTTACAAACATTGGTTCCTATATAAGGCTTAAACTACACACCCAAAAGCTATGTACATCTTGCATGATTCTAAGAGGAGGTTCACGTGAAAAAATAAAAGATTGTGAAATGTACCATTAGCCTAAACTATATCTCCAATGAAATATGATGACAATTTCTCAAAGTTTCTAAACAACAAACATATTTAATGGTGATTTCTATTCACATTGAGCCTATCATAACATGCATATTATTCTCACACACTAAGCTAATAATGTCATGTAAATTTGATAAACCGTAAAGTAAATTGAGTTTTTTTAATTTTAATTTTATTTTTCTTCTTTTTCCTCTCTCTCTCTCTCTCTCTCTCTCTCTCTTTCTCTCACTCTCATAATTAATAACTATTAACATATATATAAAATTACATATATAGTAAGTTAGTTGAAATTTAATTAAGTGTATTTACAAAATAATTAATATATTAATAATTAGAATATATATATTATAATTATCATTAATATATGAAAGATCATTATACATAATAATAATTAGTTAAAATAATAATATATTAACATATATACATAACACATAATACATAATACATTAGCTTATTTATTAATTATTATATATGTATACATTGTATATATTATTAATAATTAATTGATATATTAATATTAATATTTTAATCAATTTAGATAATAAAATATTAATATATAATGTAAATTTAATTATATATATGTATTGATTATAGATTAAGTATAATTTATATAATAATAATAGTTAATGATTAATACATTATCAACGTGTGTATGTGCGAATATATGAATGAGACACACACATAAATTTTTTCCTTTAATGTATTTTTGTTTTTTCTATGCTTCGTATATGTGTATGCATGTATATATATATATATATATATATATATATATATATATATATATATATATATATATATATATATATATATATTTATGTGTGTATATACATGTATATTTAATATGTGCATGTCTATTTGTGTAATCTTGTAAATATGTGTCATCACTCTCCCTCTCATCATTTTTATTTTCTCTCCTTTCTTTTTCTTCCTACTATATCTCATCTTACTTCACCTCATATGTGTATGCACATGTATATATACATTATATGTATGTATTTGTTTGTAGATATCTATATTAGTATATGTGCATGTGTGCATATTTGTAAGTGTGTGTTTTATAAGTGCATGTCCATTCTCTCTCCTTTGCTCTCTATATCTCTCGTTTTTCCTTACTCATATTTATTTATGGGTATATGAGCGTATCTACATATATGTATATATGTGCACATGTGTTTCTCTTTCTATTTTTTTACTCATATATATTTACGTATAGATGAGCATATCTATATATATGTATACATGTCTTTACACATATATATGCACTTACATGTGTGTTCGTGCATATATTGTTAATGCCTTTTTATAGTCTGTGTATTTGTGTGTGATTTTAGAGAACATGTTCAACCATTACAATCATTATCCCATCCAATAATATTAAAAAATACTCAATAAAAAATAAATTCAATTCTTTTTTTTCTAGTGTATGCATGCAGATGGTTTTAGAGTATCTACACATTACATACACATGTTCAACCTTTAAAATATAATTTCATTTCATATGTTTAATCTCTCTCTCTCTCTCTCTAGCCACATACAAATTTTCAAAGAAGTGCCTTACCCTTTTCCTTGATCATATCTTATGTTCAATTGTGTGTGTGAGAGAGAAAGAGTATGTGTGTGCACATGTATTCCATTAAGTAGGGGAAATGATACAAAATAAGCATAATCCCCACTCACCCTTCAAGAAAAAACCATATTTACTTGTTGAATACCGAACTCCTTCTCCTTATACCACATAGGTTCGGGAGTTTTCTCATTAGTTCAAGATCCCCAAGGCAGAGCTCTCAGTAATATACATAATAGAATAGATGTATTTTTAAGTCTTGAATTTCTTTAAAAAATATTATGACTTTTTCTTAAGGTTAAGATTTTGTTAGGGTTGGTGATTTGCTTGGTAAATTATAAAATAATGTTACTTTCGTTTGATATTAATTATTTTTATAGGAGATTTACAATGTAAAAAAAGAAATGTACTTTCTGTTTCGAGCAACAAAAAGTAAAGGTCACGACTCGCCTCCAAGCAATTCATAAACAACCGAGTGTCTGCACATGTCAACGTAGTCTTGGAAACGCGCTTTACATCAAAACCTTTAAACCTTGGTTTTTCATAAACACCTTTCGCTATAAGTTGGGTGGGGAAGCACGAAGAACAGAAAGAGAGAGAGAGAGAATGTTCGCTACGGGGGCTAGGCTGTTAGCAAGGTCTGCGGCATCCAAATTTGTAGTTTCAAGCAGCAGCACTAGCGGCAAGGGCGTGGCAAGGAGCAGGAGCAGCATAGGTCCCAAGGGTCCCACTGATCCCAAGGTCCCGCAAGAGATTGCCTTCCGCTTGGCCGAAATCATCCACGGTATGCTCGCCAAACACGGCGCTCTCACTGTCGCGGAATGCTGGTCTCATGCCCAGGTTAGGCCCTTACCTTCCTCGCCTTCCATTCTTCGGAGGCTTCACTTGACTAAAAACTCTATAGCATTGCTTTCAACTTTTGTAAATAATCAGAAGTAATGTTTCCAATGAGCTCCTTAATCACATGTTCTATAAGATTGGGTATCGAGAACCCAAGCTAATTGGCCATATCGGAGAGTCAACTACAACAGGACCATGTTTCATGATATTGAGTGCTGTTAATGCAAGGTGATGACTACCTCTTTGGCCATATCTAAGAGTTAACTGCTCTATGAACATGTAATGCTGTACTTACAAACTTTAGATGCATGGAAGAATCACATGATCACAACACGAGATTTGGCAAACTGATAACTGCTCAATTGTATGTTTCGAAGGTGATTGTGCAAGCATCTAGCCTAGGATCTGGTGTTTTGACAACAAAGAACCTTCTCAAGTCACTAACATGAGCAACTTTTTAGTGTCACTCTGCAATGTATCCTGGCATGCTCACTGTAGAGTCTAGCATAAGTCTCAGGGTCAGCAAGCAATTCAACATAAATCTGTCACTCTCTCTCTACAGTCATCTTTATGAGGAATGCTAGAATGCAAAGTATTAAATAAGCCATAATTGGGATTGAACAATGCAAAAGTATTAAAGAAGCCATGATTGCTGTCGAAGGATGTCAGGCCAAAACGTTTATACTCTAAAGAGACTGTGTGAGAGTATGCCAACAAACTTGTCCAGGTTATGGCTTGTATGCATGTGATGTATTGTTTCTAGTGGCTTTTTATTAATTTCTTTTTCCTATTTTTGCCTTGTCAGACAATTGGTATCAAAAGCAAAAGGCACATGAAGATTATGCTAAGGTGGATGAGAGAAAGGAAGCAAGTAAAACTTGTTGGAACACCTGCTAACAAAGAGGAGTCATTTCGCTATGCAACAATGTATTATGAGCCTGACAAGAAAAGTAATAAAATCGAATCTGGCTCGTCATCTATGTCTTGTCAAAAGAGCTAGATGTGTTCAAGATCCTCTAATTTATAATCACTACTTTGTTGTGTACTGCCACTTTGCCACTGTCAAGATATCGTTAATGTTATTTGGAGTTCAATGTGTTTCTGTCCTTTTTGAATATAGTGATTCCAATTACCAAGGCTCACTTGTGCATCCAGCAAGGTGAGGGAAATGAAACGTTTTGAAACTGATGACAGGTGGCTCACTATCAGGTCTAATGCCATGTCAATTGATGGTCTCATTTCCCCTTTTTATCCTTTGAATTGTCCATATGTTGTCTTTCCTCTTCAGTGGTGTAACTAAAGCTAAATGAAATATAAAGGAGAACCATACTTTTACTTTGCCCGAGTATAGTGACTCACTAGTATTGTAGGCTTGTAATTTCATTTTCCTTCAAGCTGTCTTGAAATCATAAATATGATTTTGCATACATACTATTCTTGTATGATAGTCACAAATTCAATATACATGGAGACACACACACACACACACAAAATACCTAATAGATCTGACATATGCAAGGTTAATCTTCAAGCTTCTAACCCATGCTAGGTTTGGTAAGTTGATATGCTGATGGCAGATGCAATCACAGCCACATTACAAGATAACTAGTAGAGTAAGTAGTGTATCATGCACACAAGCAACATAAAAGTGTCAAAGTGTCAAACTCCGAGATATGGTAGTATCCATGTCGGGATCTTGGTATTGTGCTGGAAATTTAAAAAGAATGTTTATCCTGTGTGTCAACTGGTTCAAAGGCTTCTAAGTGAGCTATGCATACTGTTAACACATTACTTCTAACAGAGGAAAACTGTTTGTTTTTCACTGGCTGTCAGTACGATGAGGGAGCTTGAGGATGGTGGGTGATTACATTTCAGGAAACCACACAGAGGCTGAAAACACCATTGAAGCAAGAGCTTGATTCTTGTGAAGCGCAGTGGAAAGTAAGGAGTGTCAATCAAGTGTCATACTTATGGAACAACACAAAGGATGGCTAAATAGAGCATAGGTATGGGACCAAGGGCTATAAATACTTGCTAAACGTCACCGTTTGTATAGTATCTCTTTGTGTGTGCGCACGCATATGCGCATACATGCATGTTGCTATTGCAAAAATGGGCATAAGATACCTTCATTTTTGTTATCACGTCTCTCTAGATAAGATAAAAGAGAGCTACCTTGCTGTGCTGTCTCATTGGTTTGAGCTTGAATGATAGTGAGGAGTGGGAAAAAAGAAAGATGTGTTAATGCTCTCAAAGATGCCTCAAAGGTGCATAGGATAAAGCAATAGATCCTAAGATTTTAGCTACAATCCACTTTGGGTCGTTGTAAGCACACATTAAAGAAAGCACAATTGCGAAACTTGTATGAGGTAATGACTAATCACAATCCTATAACAAGTCAGTAATTAGGCATTTTGATCTTCATTTTGATGGCTTTACAATTCGAATAATCTATTTGTTCTCTTTTCTAGTTGACTTTATCTTGGTGATTTCACTGGGTCATGTTTTGAGTAGCTTCTTCCCTTGCTTCTGATTTGTAGGAAATTGAGTGTTTGGGCGTCCAAATGGCAATGTGTAACCACTCTTAGAGCTTTCTAAAATCTGTGGGCATCAATAAAATGGTCCACACATGGGGCGTTTTTCCTGAAATTCTTTAGCCCCAAACTTTGAACATTTGTTTGGGTCCTAAGCGAGCAAGATGACCACAGTCCCTTCAAATTAAAAGCGTGAAGTAGTTTCCTAGAAGTTCTTTGTGTGCTAAAACTCAAAGCTCTGAAAAATGGTTGAGCGAGCTCATTGAAAACATTACTTCTGATTATTTAAAAAAGTTGAAAGCAATGCTATAGAGTTTTAAGTCAGGTGAAGCCTCCGAAGAATGGAAGGTGAGGAAAGTGAGGGCCTGACCTGCGCATGAGACCAGCATTCTGCGACAGTGAGAGCGCCGTATTTGGCGAGCATGCCGTGGATAATTCGGCCAGGCGGAAGGCAATCTCTTGTGGGACCTTGGGATCAGTGGGACCCTTGGGACCTATGCTGCTCCTGCTCCTTGATGACTTCTATCCTTACTCTTCCAATAGGGACACTTCATCATCTTCATCCACATGGTTCTCGGCACCACATGAAGACCAACATCCTCAGGCTCCTCTTCCTTCTTCAACATTGACACCTTAGTTGAGAGGGGGATCCTACACTTCTTGGTATTTTATAGGTTTCGGCACTTATCTTCGACATCGGCCTTCCCGCCTTGTCGTACCTTCCCCTATGCATTGCATGATTTCATCATCTTTGTACTAGAGCACTTGGGCAAGTGAACCATTTTCCCACGAGGGACACTGTCCAAGTGGTACTTGTTGCATGAGCATTCTTTAACATGTATGCATCCCATTGTGCAAAGCACCACTGGACGGATCCTAAGCTATTTCCACCGGCAAATTACACCACCATCCTTCTTCCTATGATACTTCATCATATTTCTCTCATCATCGATATCCTCAAGTGGTTGGGTACGCTTTTAGTGTTTTGCGAGTGTTGAATGTATCATTCCTACTCCGATATTTTGGGTTACTATTACTTAATTGGCCACCATTCCTAAAATTAACTTTTCACAAAAAAAAAAGTTCAATATGGTTGCATCCACCTTAGTAGGGCTTGATAGGCCACTCGGCAGACGACGAGCATCCTTTGTCTGATGTCTTGTCCTCTCTAGGGTGACTATTTGGACTCCCTTGGTAAGATAAACATCGCCTCTATAATCTTGGTAGGCCACTGGGTAGCCAACGTGCATCCTATGTCCGATGGCCTAGCTGCTTCAGGTTGGGACACCTTGGGATAAACATTGTTAGCCTTCCCTTTTAAGCTTAATTTTGGGCCTAAGAGGGGGTGTTGGGGTGAAATACGCTTTATAACTAATTGAAAATTTTAAACAGCCCCAAGACATGTTTAATTAATGAAAAACGCAAATTCGGTGCGTGGTTCAAGAGAGTTTCAGTGGTCTCCTAAAACCCTAATTTTTTGGGAAATCCTTCAACATCTATAAATAGATAGGCTATCCACCATTTAGCTTTATCCTTTTATATAACTTTCTTACTCTACCATGGAAACTTGAGTCATCAGCCGTCTACTATCTCCTATCCAACCATCACCTACTGCATTCCATCACTATCCAACCATAGGTAATCTGTTTTCAACAATCGCCCTATTGTTTGAAGGTCTCCATCTCCTGCTGCGGTGAAGGTCACATCTGGTTCCTCACCAAAGTACAAAGCAAGATTGGTTGCGAAGGGGTACAAGCAAGAACATGGAATTGACTTTGATGAGATCTTCTCTCCTGTAGTCAAGATGATTACCTTGAGAACCATTTTGGGCTTGGTTACAGCTGAAGATATGGAGCTCATATAAATGGATGTAAAGACTGCATTCTTACATGGTGATCTGCATGAAGACATATTTATGCAGCAGCCTGAAGGGTTTGTGGAAAAAGAAAAAGAGAAGATGGTATGTAAACTCAAAAGAAGTTTGTATGGGCTGAAACAAGCACCTAGAGAATGGTATCATAAGTTTGATACATTTAAGCAGTCTCAAGGTTTCCATAGAAGTCAAGTAGATTACTGCTTATATACTAAGAAGGCAGAAGATGGCAGCCTGATTATCTTGGTTTTGTATGTTGATGACATGTTGGTTGTTGGCAGGGATACTCATGCCTTGGATTCACTGAAGCAAAGTCTTCATGGTAGCTTTGACATGAAGGATCTTGGTGATGCAAATCACATTCTTGGCATGCGAATACTCAGAGATAGGTCAAAAGGATTGCTCTATCTATCTTAGAAGGAGTATATCTCCAAGGTTTTGCAGTGTTTTAATATGGAGGGGGGGAAAACAATTGGGGTTCCATTGCCTCCACATGTGAAACTCAGTGTAGAGGACAGCCCTACATCTGATGATGAGAAGGCTGAAATGGCCAAGATACCATATGCTTTCAGCTGTTGGCAGTTTGATGTATGCTATGGTTGCTGCACGTCTTGACATTGCCTTTGTAGTGGGAGTGGTTAGCGGATACATGGCAAACCTTGGCAAAAAGCATTGGGATATAGTGAAAGGTATTATGAGATACCTCAAAGGCGCAAAGGAGTTGTGCATTTGCTTTGGAAAGCAGAAGGCATCTGTTGTTGGCTTTATGGATGCAGACTATGCTGTCATGCGGATTGCAGAAAGTTCACTTCTGGGTATGTGTTTACTTTCACAGAAGGAGCAGTCTCTTGGATCTCCAGGCTACAAAATTGTGTTGCATTGTCTACTACAGAGGCAGAATATGTGGCTGCCATTGAGGCATGCAAGGAGGCTTTATGGCTTTCACGTCTGGTGGGAGAGCTTGGCATCGCAGAGTTACCTGTTCTCCATTGTGATAGTCAGAGTGCTATCATGCTAGCACGGAATCGTGTCTTTCATGCAAAGACAGCACATACAGGTGAAGTACCACTTCATTAGAGATGTACTTGACAGCAAGAGCATTGAGCTTGTCAAAGTGCATATAGATGATAATGTGAGAGTGCGCAACGGAAGAGGAAATACGAACACGGAGGGAGAGAGAGAGAGAAAGCAGAAGATAAGGAAGAGAAATCTGCACTGACTGAAATGAATGCTGAATACACTGAAATGGACTGATCAGTCCCTGCACGCAGCCTACAGCGTCAGTGAGGGCACCAGATCAGGCTGATGATGATGGCAGCACCACCACGGGGGAGAAGGAGTGTCGGAATCTGCAAGAAGACAACTGACCAAGTGGGGAGGGGGGCTGCCAATATATAGGCAACGGACAAACCCTAACCCTAACCCTAAAATGGGCGCAAACCCTAAAATGGGCGCAAACCCTAAAAGTGCCCTAAAATGGGCACCCCACAACAGTGACCAAAAAGGTGGCCGGGCAGCCAGTGGCTGCCCACTAAAAGAGGCCAAAAAGAAATACACAACCTAAGACAGCCAGTCAAGAGTGACTAGCCTCCCCCATCATAACACATGATAGACATGTCAGAGCTCCTAATGTCCTCGTCTGACTCAGACTGAGGCTCACAGGCAGGAGATGACAAGGCATGACAAACATGACTGCTAACACCCCCTCTCAAATCCTGGATGTGGCTGAAGGCCGAAGAAGAAATGGATCCGGGGATGGCAAGAGGAATGCCAATGTCGATGAAGTCCGTCGAAGTGGACTGCCGCTGAAGGAGCTCCTCACGATCCTGGAAAGCCCCCTCTAAAACACTAGGGGCCAGGGAATCCACAGCCGCATCACCGAGATCGTCCCCCTCTGAAAGGGATGGGGGGTACGAGGGAACCACTGGAGGAGGTGGGGGATGGGAAGGAACCTGTGGAATAGAAGGTGCACAAGCGGGAACGGGTGTAGCAATAGACTGCCTCGGAGGACCCTGCATCAAAGAAGGGGAATGGAGCCTGTAAAGCCCGCTCTCCTGCCAACCTGTAGATAAGACAGCTCCTGTAAGAGAATCCTCAATAACAACGGCATGCTCGGTGAAGATCACTCGTGTGCCAAGCCTCGTAAGGCCATAAATTGAGAGGAGGGGAAGGCCCAAGTCCGGAACATGTAGGGCCTGTGAAAGGAAGCTCGTAGGTCGGTCTGTAAACAAAGGCAATGTGCCAACACCACTAATAGGCACCGATAAAATGTCACCAACAGTGACTGAACCCTCTGATGGACGGAGATCCTGTAACAAATCACCTCGGGGAGTCATATGACTCGAAGCACCACTGTCCACTAACCAAGGCTGCGCAGAAGACACTACAGCCACAGAAGAAGGATCCTCCTCCAAAGCATGGATATGAAGGAACACTGACTCATGGGTAACAGCTGGTGTAGAGGTAGAAGAAGGCTCCGATATAGATCCATCCTTCGCTCCCGGACGAAGGTGAGGGTACTTCTTCCAGCATTTCTCCTCGGGATGTGTCCCTTTCCCACAATGTGGGCACTTCGGTCTCTCTGAATCTGAGTCAGAGCCTGAAGAACTGTCCTTCTTCTTAGCCTTTGACTTCTTCTTCTTCTTCTGTCCTCCTGAACCTGCAACAAAGGCTCTAGTGGAGTCGGATCCACTAGCACTGACCTCTCTGAGTCGCTCGTCATGCTCCAAGACAAGCGGGGATAGCTCCTCCCATAGAAGCTTCTCACGGGTCCTCGATGTAAGTAGGCTGGTGTAGAAGACATCAAACCGAGGCGATGGCAGCTGAGTCAAAAGAATCATAGCCATGTCTTCAGAAGATATCGTCCGACCGAGGGATGCAAGCTCATCCCTCATATCCTATAATCTGTTGATGTGGTCCTTCATGGAAGGACTATCATCAATAGCGAGCATCCGCAACTTCTTTTCAAGAGATATCCGGTGGGCAAACGTCTTCTGCTGATAGAGAGACGCTAGCTTCTGCCACACGTCCGCTGCAGTCTTCAACCTGTGAACATGAACAAGGACAGAATCCTGCAAACTCAGAAAGAGGAAAGATCTGGCTCTAGAATTAAGCCGATCCCATAAGGCTGCACGATCCATAGATGCCCCATCTGCGGGATCCACCATAGGCCGGGGAAGAGGAACAGAAACAAGCTCCCAAAGATCGAAGGAGTCCAAGATACACTCCACCTTGCAGGACCATAGAGAAAAGTTGGAGCCATCCAACCAGTCCTCTTTGGGCAGCTGAGGAAGTACGGGTACCTGTACAGGGGGTACCAAAGGCTGCATCTTCGGCCCTCTGGAAGGGGATCGCCGAGATACATGAATAGAAGGGGGACGAGAACGAGGAATAGACTCCGTATGACGATCCTCGCGATAGAAATCACGCCTCCGTTCAGATGAATGTCGAGACAAAAGCTCATCATTTGAGTCATCAAAACCTGTAAACTGATGAGAAGACATCTTCCAATCTGCAAACACCAAAACACAACAAGGGAAGGTTGCCGGTGCCGAAACACAAACACCAGAAGCTCCTGAGCTGGCTGCCTTGCACAGAACGCAAGGATGATGTCAAACGCAAATGCTGATGATGCAATCACCATAGAAAAACAGCCGCCTGCCTGAAAACGCAGCCTGGGAAGAAGTCGCCAGCAGGAAAAGAGCCGCCGGACGATGGAACAACAGCCAGAACAGCAAGGCGCAGGCTGGAAGGATGTCGCCCAGCTGGAGGAGGGCCGCCCAGGCTGAAAACGCAGGCAGGAAGAGGGTGGTGATGACGTGGCAGCCACTGGAGAAGGCGCCAGCAGCAAACGCAAATTTGTTGACACCAAGACATGCCGCCTTGATCAAGGAGATGGTGTAGAGGATGACGCCTCAGCTGTTGGAGGCGTCTTGACCAGCAAACGCAGAGTTGTGGGTGTTCTCCCGCGTAAAACTCAGCTCCGTGTACTCTCAGTTTGGCGATGATACCATGTGAGAGTGCGCAACGGAAGAGGAAATACGAACACGGAGGGAGAGAGAGAGAGAAAGCAGAAAATAAGGAAGAGAAATCTGCACTGATTGAAATGAATGCTGAATACACTGAAATGGACTGATCAGTCCCTGCACGCAGCCTACAACGTCAGTGAGGGCACCAGATCAGGCTGATGATGATGGCAGCACCACCACGGGGGAGAAGGAGTGTCGGAATCTGCAAGAAGACAACTGACCAAGTGGGGAGGGGGGCTGCCAATATATAGGCAACGGACAAACCCTAACCCTAA